>NW_026780362.1:0-300000 GCF_030144855.1 Hypanus sabinus | reverse complement strand
TTCATGATACAGCTGTTCTGGATGTAGGAGTGCAGGAATTGGGACATCATGATACAGCTGTACTGGAAGTAGGACTACAGGAATCAGGATGTCAGGTTACAACAATTCTAAAGTTGGAGTACAGGAATCAGGATGTCAGGTTACAACCATTCTAGAGTTTGATTACAGGAATCGGGATGTCAGGTTACAGCTATTCTACAGTTGGACTGCAGGAATCGGGATGTCAGGTTACAGCGGTGCTAGATGTTGGAGTTTAGGAATCGGGATGTCAGGTTACAGCTATTCTACAGTTGGATTACAGGAATCAGGATGTAAGGTTACAGCTATTCTAGAGTTTGATTACAGGAATCGGGATTTCAGGTTACAGAGGTGCTAGATGTTGGAGTACAGGAATCGGGATCTCAGGTTGCAGTGGTGCTACATGTTGGAATACAGGAATCGGGATGACAGGTTACAGGTATTCTAAAGTTCGAGTACAGGAATTGGTGTGTCAGTTTACAGCTATTCTAGAGTTTCAGTACAGGAATCAGGGTGTCAGGTTACAGCTATTCTAGAATTGGAGTATAGGAATCGGGACATCATGATACTGCTGTTCTGGATGTAGGAGTACAGGAATCAGGGCATCATGATACAGATGTACTGGAGCTGTACTGGATGTAGGACTACAGGAATCGGGACATTATGATACAGTTGTACTGGATGTAGGAGTACAGGAATCGGGACATCATGCTACAGTTGTACTGGATGTCGGAGTACAGGAATCGGGACATCATGATACAGTTGTACTGGATGTAGGAGTACAGGAATCGGGACATCATGATACAGCTGTACTGGATGTCGGAGTACAGGAATCGGGACATCATGATACAGCTGTACTGGATGTAGGATTACAGGAATCGGGACATCATGATACAGCTGTGCTGGATGTTGGAGTACAGTAATCGGGACTTCATGATACAGCTGTACTGGATGTAGGAGTACAGGAATTGGGACTTCATGATACAGCTGTACTGGATGTAGGAGTACAGGAATTGGGACATCATGATACAGCTGTACTGGAAGTAGGACTACAGGAATCGGGATGTCAGGTTTCAGGTATTTTAGAGATGGAGTGCAGGAATCAGGATGTCAGGTTACAACTATTCTAAAGTTGGATTACAGGAATCGGGATGTCAAGTTACACCTATTCTAAGGTTGGATTACAGGAATCGGGATGTCAGGTTACAGCTATTCTACAGTTGGTTTACAGGAATCAGGATGTAAGGTTACAGCTATTCTAGAGTTGGAGTACAGGAATCGGGATTTCAGGTTACAGCAGTTCTAGATGTTGGAGTACAGGAATCGGGAACTCAGGTTACAGTGGTGCAAGATGTTGGAATACAGGAATCGGGATGTTAGGTTACAGCTATTCTAAAGTTCGAGTACAGTAATCGGTGTGTCAGTTTACAGCTATTCTAGAGTTTCAGTACAGGAATCAGGGTGTCAGGTTACAGCTATTCTAGAATTGGAGTACAGGAATCGGGATGTCAGGTTACAGCGGTGCTAGATGTTGGAGTACAGGAATCAGGATTTCATGTTATAACTATTCTAGAGTTGGAGTACAGGATTCGGGATGTCAGGTTACAACCATTCTAGAGTTGGAGTACAGGAATCAGGATGTCTGGTTACAGCTATTCTAGAGTTGGAGTACAGGAATTGGGAGGTCTGGTTTCTGCTATTCTAGAGTTGGTTTACAGGAATCAGGATGTCAGGTTACAGCAGTACCGGATGTTGGAGTACAGGAATCGTGATGTCAGGTTACAGCTATTCTAGATTTGGATTACAGGAATCGGGATGTGAGGTTACAGCTATTCTAGAGTTGGATTACAGGAATCAGGCCATCATGATACAGCTTTACTGGAAGTAGCAGTACAGGAATCGGGACATCATGGTACAGTTGTACTGGATGTAGGAGTACAGGAATCGGGACATCATGATACAGTTGTACTGGATGTAGGAGTACAGGAATCGGGACATCATGATACAGCTGTACTGGATGTCGGAGTACAGGAATCGGGACATCATGATACAGCTGTACTGGACGTAGGATTACAGGGATCGGGACATCATGATACAGCTGTGCTGGATGTTGGAGTACAGTAATCGGGACTTCATGATACAGCTGTTCTGGATGTAGGAGTGCAGGAATTGGGACATCATGATACAGCTGTACTGGAAGTAGGACTACAGGAATCAGGATGTCAGGTTACAACAATTCTAAAGTTGGAGTACAGGAATCAGGATGTCAGGTTACAACCATTCTAGAGTTTGATTACAGGAATCGGGATGTCAGGTTACAGCTATTCTACAGTTGGACTGCAGGAATCGGGATGTCAGGTTACAGCGGTGCTAGATGTTGGAGTTTAGGAATCGGGATGTCAGGTTACAGCTATTCTACAGTTGGATTACAGGAATCAGGATGTAAGGTTACAGCTATTCTAGAGTTTGATTACAGGAATCGGGATTTCAGGTTACAGAGGTGCTAGATGTTGGAGTACAGGAATCGGGATCTCAGGTTGCAGTGGTGCTACATGTTGGAATACAGGAATCGGGATGACAGGTTACAGGTATTCTAAAGTTCGAGTACAGGAATTGGTGTGTCAGTTTACAGCTATTCTAGAGTTTCAGTACAGGAATCAGGGTGTCAGGTTACAGCTATTCTAGAATTGGAGTATAGGAATCGGGACATCATGATACTGCTGTTCTGGATGTAGGAGTACAGGAATCAGGGCATCATGATACAGATGTACTGGAGCTGTACTGGATGTAGGACTACAGGAATCGGGACATTATGATACAGTTGTACTGGATGTAGGAGTACAGGAATCGGGACATCATGCTACAGTTGTACTGGATGTCGGAGTACAGGAATCGGGACATCATGATACAGTTGTACTGGATGTAGGAGTACAGGAATCGGGACATCATGATACAGCTGTACTGGATGTCGGAGTACAGGAATCGGGACATCATGATACAGCTGTACTGGATGTAGGATTACAGGAATCGGGACATCATGATACAGCTGTGCTGGATGTTGGAGTACAGTAATCGGGACTTCATGATACAGCTGTACTGGATGTAGGAGTACAGGAATTGGGACTTCATGATACAGCTGTACTGGATGTAGGAGTACAGGAATTGGGACATCATGATACAGCTGTACTGGAAGTAGGACTACAGGAATCGGGATGTCAGGTTTCAGGTATTTTAGAGATGGAGTGCAGGAATCAGGATGTCAGGTTACAACTATTCTAAAGTTGGATTACAGGAATCGGGATGTCAGGTTACAACCATTCTAGAGTTTGATTACAGGAATCGGGATGTCAGGTTACAGCTATTCTACAGTTGGACTACAGGAATCGGGATGTCAGGTTACAGCGGTGCTAGATGTTGGAGTTTAGGAATCGGGATGTCAGGTTACAGCTATTCTTGAGTTGGAGTAAAGGAATTGGGATTTCAGCTTACAGCGGTGCTAGATGTTGGAGTACAGGAATCAGGATGTCATGTTACGGCTATTCTAAAGTTGGAGTACAGGAATCGGGATATCAGGTTACAGCTATTCTAGAGTTGGATTACAGGAATCGGGATGTCAGGTTACAGTTATTCTAGAGTTGGAGTATATGAATCGGGATGTCAGGAATCAGCTACTCTAGAGTTTGATTACAGGAATCGGGATGTCAGGTTACAGCGGTGCTAGATGTTGGAGTACAGGAATCGGGATGTCAGGTTAAGACTATTCTAGAGTTGGAGTACAGGAATCGGGATGTCAGGTTATAACCAATCTAGAGTTGGAGTACAGGAATCGGGATGTCAGGTTACAGCTATTCTACAGATGGAGTGCAAGAATCAGGATGTCAGGTTACAAATATTCTAAAGTTGGAGTACAGGAATCGGGATGTCAAGTTACACCTATTCTAAGGTTGGATTACGGGAATCGGGATGTCAGGTTACAGCTATTCTACAGTTGGTTTACAGGAATCAGGATGTAAGGTTACAGCTATTCTAGAGTTGGAGTACAGGAATCGGGATTTCAGGTTACAGCAGTGCTAGATGTTGGAGTACAGGAATCGGGAACTCAGGTTACAGTGGTGCAAGATGTTGGAATACAGGAATCGGGATGTTAGGTTACAGCTATTCTAAAGTTCGAGTACAGTAATCGGTGTGTCAGTTTACAGCTATTCTAGAGTTTCAGTACAGGAATCAGGGTGTCAGGTTACAGCTATTCTAGAATTGGAGTACAGGAATCGGGATGTCAGGTTACAGCGGTGCTAGATGTTGGAGTACAGGAATCAGGATTTCATGTTATAACTATTCTAGAGTTGGAGTACAGGATTCGGGATGTCAGGTTACAACCATTCTAGAGTTGGAGTACAGGAATCAGGATGTCAGGTTACAGCTATTCTAGATTTGGATTACAGGAATCGGGATGTGAGGTTACAGCTATTCTAGAGTTGGATTACAGGAATCGGGCCATCATGATACAGCTGTACTGGAAGTAGCAGTACAGGAATCGGGACATCATGGTACAGTTGTACTGGATGTAGGAGTACAGGAATCGGGACATCATGATACAGTTGTACTGGATGTAGGAGTACAGGAATCGGGACATCATGATACAGCTGTACTGGATGTCGGAGTACAGGAATCGGGACATCATGATACAGCTGTACTGGACGTAGGATTACAGGGATCGGGAAATCATGATACAGCTGTGCTGGATGTTGGAGTACAGTAATCGGGACTTCATGATACAGCTGTACTGGATGTAGGAGTGCAGGAATTGGGACATCATGATACAGCTGTACTGGAAGTAGGACTACAGGAATCAGGATGTCAGGTTACAACAATTCTAAAGTTGGAGTACAGGAATCAGGATGTCAGGTTACAACCATTCTAGAGTTTGATTACAGGAATCGGGATGTCAGGTTACAGCTATTCTACAGTTGGACTGCAGGAATCGGGATGTCAGGTTACAGCGGTGCTAGATGTTGGAGTTTAGGCATCGGGATGTCAGGTTACAGCTATTCTACAGTTGGATTACAGGAATCAGGATGTAAGGTTACAGCTATTCTAGAGTTGGAGTACAGGAATCGGGATTTCAGGTTACAGCGGTGCTAGATGTTGGAGTACAGGAATCGGGATCTCAGGTTACAGTGGTGCTACATGTTGGAATACAGGAATCGGGATGACAGGTTACAGGTATTCTAAAGTTCGAGTACAGGATTTGGTGTGTCAGTTTACAGCTATACTAGAGTTTCAGTACAGGAATCAGGGTGTCAGGTTACAGCTATTCTAGAATTGGAGTACAGGAAATGGGATATCAGGTTACAGCTATTCTAGAGTTGGATTACAGAAATCGGGATGTCAGGTTACAGCGGTGCTAGATGTTGGACTACAGGAATCAGGATTTCATGTTACAACTATTCTAGAGTTGGAGTACAGGAATCGGGATGTCAGGTTACAACCATTCTAGAGTTGGAGTACAGGAATCAGGATGTCTGGTTACAGCTATTCTAGAGTTGGTGTACAGGAATCGGGATGTCAGGTTACAGCTATTCTAGAGTTTGATTACAGAAATCGGGAGGTCTGGTTACTGCTATTCTAGAGTTGGTTTACAGGAATCAGGATGTCAGGTTACAGTAGTACTGGATGTTGGAGTACAGGAATCATGATATCAGGTTACAGTTATTCTAAAGTTTGATTACAGGAATCCGGATGTCTGGTTACAGCTGAACTTGATGTTGGAGTACAGGAATTGGGACATCATGATACAGCTGTACTGGATGAAGAAGTACAGGAATCGGGACATTATGATACAGTTGTACTGGAAGTAGGATACAGGAATCGGGACATCATGATAGAGCTGTACTGGAAGTAGGACTACAGGAATCAGGACATCATGATACAGTTGTACTGGATGTAGGAGTACAGGAATCAGGGCATCATGATACAGCTGCACTGGAGCTGTACTGGATGTAGGACTACAGGAATCGGGACATTATGATACAGTTGTACTGGATGTAGGAGTACAGGAATCGGGACATCATGATACAGTTGTACTGGATGTAGGAGTACAGGAATCGGGACATCATGATACAGTTGTACTGGATGTAGGAGTACATGAATCGGGACATCATGATACAGCTGTACTGGATGTCGGAGTACAGGAATCGGGACATCATGATACAGCTGTACTGGATGTAGGATTACAGGAATCGGGACATCATGATACAGCTGTGCTGGATGTTGGAGTACAGTAATCGGGACTTCATGATACAGCTGTACTGGATGTAGGAGTACAGGAATTGGGACATCATGATACAGCTGTACTGGAAGTAGGACTACAGGAATCGGGATGTCAGGTTACAGCTATTCTAGAGTTGGATTACAGGAATCGAGATGTCAGGTTACAGCTTTTCTAGAGTTTGATTACAGGAATAGGGATATCAGGTTGCAGCGGTGCTAGATTTTGGAGTACAGGAATCGGGATGTCAGGTTAAAGCCATTCTAGAGTTGGAGTACAGGAATCGGGATGTCGGGTTACAGCTATTCTAGAGTTTGATTACAGGAATCAGGACGTCAGGTTACAGCTATTCTAGAGTTGGAGTACAGGAATTGGGATGTCAGGATACAGCTACTATAGAGTTTGATTACAGGAATCGGGATGTCAGGTTACAGCGGTGCCAGATGTTGGAGTACAGGAATCGGGATGTCAGGTTACAGCAGTGCTTGATGTTCAAGTACAGGAATCGGGATGTCAGGTTACAGCTATTCTAAAGTTGGAGTACAGGAATCGGGATGTCAGGTTACAGCGGTGCTAGATGTTGGAGTACAGGAATTGGGATGTCAGGTTGCAATCAATCTAGAGTTGGATTACAGGAATCGGGATGTCAGGTTACAACTTTTCTAGAGTTTGATTACAGGAATCGGGATGTCAGGTTACAGCTTTTCTAGAGTTTGATTACAGGAATAGGGATATCAGGTTGCAGCGGTGCTAGATATTGGAGTACAGGAATCGGGATGTCAGGTTACAGCTATTCTAGAGTTGGAGTATAGGAATCGGGACATCATGATACTGCTGTTCTGGATGTAGGAGTACAGGAATCAGGGCATCATGATACAGCTGTACTGGAGCTGTACTGGATGTAGGACTACAGGAATCGGGACATTATGATACAGTTGTACTGGATGTAGGAGTACAGGAATCGGGACATCATGCTACAGTTCTACTGGATGTCAGAGTACAGGAATCGGGACATCATGATACAGTTGTACTGGATGTAGGAGTACATGAATCGGGACATCATGATACAGCTGTACTGGATGTCGGAGTACAGGAATCGGGACATAATGATACATCTGTACTGGATGTAGGATTACAGGAATCGGGACATCATGATACAGCTGTGCTGGATGTTGGAGTACTGTAATCGGGACTTCATGATACAGCTGTACTGGATGTAGGAGTACAGGAATTGGGAGATCATGATACAGCTGTACTGGAAGTAGGACTACAGGAATCGGGATGTCAGGTTACAGCTATTCTAGAGTTGGATTACAGGAATCGGGATGTCAGGTTACAGCTTTTCTAGAGTTTGATTACAGGAATAGGGATATCAGGTTGCAGCGGTGCTAGATGTTGGAGTACAGGAATCGGGATGTCAGGTTACAGCTATTCTAGAGTTGGAGTATAGGAATCGGGACATCATGATACTGCTGTTCTGGATGTAGGAGTACAGGAATCAGGGCATCATGATACAGCTGTACTGGAGCTGTACTGGATGTAGGACTACAGGAATCGGGACATTATGATACAGTTGTACTGGATGTCGGAGTACAGGAATCGGGACATCATGATACAGTTGTACTGGATGTAGGAGTACATGAATCGGGACATCATGATACAGCTGTACTGGATGTCGGAGTACAGGAATCGGGACATCATGATACAGCTGTACTGGATGTAGGATTACAGGAATCGGGACATCATGATACAGCTGTGCTGGATGTTGGAGTACAGTAATCGGGACTTCATGATACAGCTGTACTGGATGTAGGAGTACAGGAATTGGGACATCATGATACAGCTGTACTGGAAGTAGGACTACAGGAATCGGGATGTCAGGTTTCAGGTATTTTAGAGATGGAGTGCAGGAATCAGGATGTCAGGTTACAACTATTCTAAAGTTGGATTACAGGAATCGGGATGTCAGGTTACAACCATTCTAGAGTTTGATTACAGGAATCGGGATGTCAGGTTACAGCTATTCTACAGTTGGACTACAGGAATCGGGATGTCAGGTTACAGCGGTGCTAGATGTTGGAGTTTAGGAATCGGGATGTCAGGTTACAGCTATTCTTGAGTTGGAGTAAAGGAATTGGGATTTCAGCTTACAGCGGTGCTAGATGTTGGAGTACAGGAATCAGGATGTCATGTTACGGCTATTCTAAAGTTGGAGTACAGGAATCGGGATATCAGGTTACAGCTATTCTAGAGTTGGATTACAGGAATCGGGATGTCAGGTTACAGTTATTCTAGAGTTGGAGTATATGAATCGGGATGTCAGGAATCAGCTACTCTAGAGTTTGATTACAGGAATCGGGATGTCAGGTTACAGCGGTGCTAGATGTTGGAGTACAGGAATCGGGATGTCAGGTTAAGACTATTCTAGAGTTGGAGTACAGGAATCGGGATGTCAGGTTATAACCAATCTAGAGTTGGAGTACAGGAATCGGGATGTCAGGTTACAGCTATTCTACAGATGGAGTGCAAGAATCAGGATGTCAGGTTACAAATATTCTAAAGTTGGAGTACAGGAATCGGGATGTCAAGTTACACCTATTCTAAGGTTGGATTACAGGAATCGGGATGTCAGGTTACAGCTATTCTACAGTTGGTTTACAGGAATCAGGATGTAAGGTTACAGCTATTCTAGAGTTGGAGTACAGGAATCGGGATTTCAGGTTACAGCAGTGCTAGATGTTGGAGTACAGGAATCGGGAACTCAGGTTACAGTGGTGCAAGATGTTGGAATACAGGAATCGGGATGTTAGGTTACAGCTATTCTAAAGTTCGAGTACAGTAATCGGTGTGTCAGTTTACAGCTATTCTAGAGTTTCAGTACAGGAATCAGGGTGTCAGGTTACAGCTATTCTAGAATTGGAGTACAGGAATCGGGATGTCAGGTTACAGCGGTGCTAGATGTTGGAGTACAGGAATCAGGATTTCATGTTATAACTATTCTAGAGTTGGAGTACAGGATTCGGGATGTCAGGTTACAACCATTCTAGAGTTGGAGTACAGGAATCAGGATGTCTGGTTACAGCTATTCTAGAGTTGGAGTACAGGGATTGGGAGGTCTGGTTACAGCAGTACTGGATGTTGGAGTACAGGAATCGTGATGTCAGGTTACAGCTATTCTAGATTTGGATTACAGGAATCGGGATGTGAGGTTACAGCTATTCTAGAGTTGGATTACAGGAATCGGGCCATCATGATACAGCTGTACTGGAAGTAGCAGTACAGGAATCGGGACATCATGGTACAGTTGTACTGGATGTAGGAGTACAGGAATCGGGACATCATGATACAGTTGTACTGAATGTAGGAGTACAGGAATCGGGACATCATGATACAGCTGTACTGGATGTCGGAGTACAGGAATCGGGACATCATGATACAGCTGTACTGGACGTAGGATTACAGGGATCGGGAAATCATGATACAGCTGTGCTGGATGTTGGAGTACAGTAATCGGGACTTCATGATACAGCTGTACTGGATGTGGGAGTGCAGGAATTGGGACATCATGATACAGCTGTACTGGAAGTAGGACTACAGGAATCAGGATGTCAGGTTACAACAATTCTAAAGTTGGAGTACAGGAATCAGGATGTCAGGTTACAACCATTCTAGAGTTTGATTACAGGAATCGGGATGTCAGGTTACAGCTATTCTACAGTTGGACTGCAGGAATCGGGATGTCAGGTTACAGCGGTGCTAGATTTTGGAGTTTAGGAATCGGGATGTCAGGTTACAGCTATTCTACAGTTGGATTACAGGAATCAGGATGTAAGGTTACAGCTATTCTAGAGTTGGAGTACAGGAATCGGGATTTCAGGTTACAGCGGTGCTAGATGTTGGAGTACAGGAATCGGGATCTCAGGTTACAGTGGTGCTACATGTTGGAATACAGGAATCGGGATGACAGGTTACAGGTATTCTAAAGTTCGAGTACAGGAATTGGTGTGTCAGTTTACAGCTATTCTAGAGTTTCAGTACAGGAATCAGGGTGTCAGGTTACAGCGGTGCTAGATGTTGGAGTACAGGAATCAGGATTTCATGTTACAACTATTCTAGAGTTGGAGTACAGGAATCGGGATGTCAGGTTACAACCATTCTAGAGTTGGAGTACAGGAATCAGGATGTCTGGTTACAGCTATTCTAGAGTTGGTGTACAGGAATCGGGATGTCAGGTTACAGCTTTCTAGAGTTTGATTACAGAAATCGGGAGGTCTGGTTACTGCTATTCTAGAGTTGGTTTACAGGAATCAGGATGTCAGGTTACAGTAGTACTGGATGTTGGAGTACAGGAATCATGATATCAGGTTACAGTTATTCTAAAGTTTGATTACAGGAATCCGGATGTCTGGTTACAGCTGAACTTGATGTTGGAGTACAGGAATTGGGACATCATGATACAGCTGTACTGGAAGTAGGACTACAGGAATCAGGACATCATGATACAGTTGTACTGGATGTAGGAGTACAGGAATTGGGACATCATGATACAGCTGTACTGGATGAAGAAGTACAGGAATCGGGACATTATGATACAGTTGTACTGGAAGTAGGAGTACAGGAATCGGGACATCATGATAGAGCTGTACTGGAAGTAGGACTACAGGAATCAGGACATCATGATACAGTTGTACTGGATGTAGGAGTACAGGAATCAGGGCATCATGATACAGCTGCACTGGAGCTGTACTGGATGTAGGACTACAGGAATCGGGACATTATGATACAGTTGTACTGGATGTAGGAGTACAGGAATCGGGACATCATGATACAGTTGTACTGGATGTAGGAGTACAGGAATCGGGACATCATGATACAGTTGTACTGGATGTAGGAGTACATGAATTGGGACATCATGATACAGCTGTACTGGATGAAGAAGTACAGGAATCGGGACATCATGATACAGCTGTTCTGGATGTAGGAGTACAGGAATCGGGATGTCACGTTACAGCTGTACTGGATGTAGGAGTACAGGAATCGGGACATCATGATACAGCTGTGGTGGATGTAGGAGTACAGGAATCGGGACATCATGATACAGCTGTACTGGATGTAGGAGTACAGTAATCGGGATGTCAGGTTACAGGTATTCTAGAGATGGAGTGCAGGAATCAGGATGTCAGGTTACAACTATTCTAAAGTTGGAGTACAGGAATCAGTATGTCAAGTTACAGCTATTGTAGAGTTTGATTACAGGAATCGGGATGTCAGGTTACAGCTATTCTACAGTTGGATTACAGGAATCAGGATGTAAGGTTACAGCTATTCTAGAGTTGGAGTACAGGAATCGGGATGTAAGGTTACAGCTATTCTAGAGTTGGAGTACAGGAATCGGGATTTCAGGTTACAGCAGTGCTAGATGTTGGAGTACAGGAATCGGGAACTCAGGTTACAGTGGTGCAAGATGTTGGAATACAGGAATCGGGATGTTAGGTTACAGCTATTCTAAAGTTCGAGTACAGTAATCGGTGTGTCAGTTTACAGCTATTCTAGAGTTTCAGTACAGGAATCAGGGTGTCAGGTTACAGCTATTCTAGAATTGGAGTACAGGAATCGGGATGTCAGGTTACAGCGGTGCTAGATGTTGGAGTACAGGAATCAGGATTTCATGTTATAACTATTCTAGAGTTGGAGTACAGGATTCGGGATGTCAGGTTACAACCATTCTAGAGTTGGAGTACAGGAATCAGGATGTCTGGTTACAGCTATTCTAGAGTTGGAGTACAGGGATTGGGAGGTCTGGTTACAGCAGTACTGGATGTTGGAGTACAGGAATCGTGATGTCAGGTTACAGCTATTCTAGATTTGGATTACAGGAATCGGGATGTGAGGTTACAGCTATTCTAGAGTTGGATTACAGGAATCGGGCCATCATGATACAGCTGTACTGGAAGTAGCAGTACAGGAATCGGGACATCATGGTACAGTTGTACTGGATGTAGGAGTACAGGAATCGGGACATCATGATACAGTTGTACTGAATGTAGGAGTACAGGAATCGGGACATCATGATACAGCTGTACTGGATGTCGGAGTACAGGAATCGGGACATCATGATACAGCTGTACTGGACGTAGGATTACAGGGATCGGGAAATCATGATACAGCTGTGCTGGATGTTGGAGTACAGTAATCGGGACTTCATGATACAGCTGTACTGGATGTGGGAGTGCAGGAATTGGGACATCATGATACAGCTGTACTGGAAGTAGGACTACAGGAATCAGGATGTCAGGTTACAACAATTCTAAAGTTGGAGTACAGGAATCAGGATGTCAGGTTACAACCATTCTAGAGTTTGATTACAGGAATCGGGATGTCAGGTTACAGCTATTCTACAGTTGGACTGCAGGAATCGGGATGTCAGGTTACAGCGGTGCTAGATTTTGGAGTTTAGGAATCGGGATGTCAGGTTACAGCTATTCTACAGTTGGATTACAGGAATCAGGATGTAAGGTTACAGATATTCTAGAGTTGGAGTACAGGAATCGGGATTTCAGGTTACAGCGGTGCTAGA
Organism: Hypanus sabinus; assembly: GCF_030144855.1. Taxonomy (NCBI): domain Eukaryota; kingdom Metazoa; phylum Chordata; class Chondrichthyes; order Myliobatiformes; family Dasyatidae; genus Hypanus; species Hypanus sabinus. The sequence continues at coordinate 287,137 of NW_026780362.1, read as the reverse complement.
TGTTGGAGTACAGGAATCGGGATCTCAGGTTACAGTGGTGCTACATGTTGGAATACAGGAATCGGGATGACAGGTTACAGTTATTCTAAAGTTCGAGTACAGGAATTGGTGTGTCAGTTTACAGCTATTCTAGAGTTTCAGTACAGGAATCAGGGTGTCAGGTTACAGCTATTCTAGAATTGGAGTACAGGAAATGGGATGTCAGGTTACAGCTATTCTAGAGTTGGATTACAGGAATCGGGATGTCAGGTTACAGCGGTGCTAGATGTTGGAGTACAGGAATCAGGATTTCATGTTACAACTATTCTAGAGTTGGAGTACAGGAATCGGGATGTCAGGTTACAACCATTCTAGAGTTGGAGTACAGGAATCAGGATGTCTGGTTACAGCTATTCTAGAGTTGGTGTACAGGAATCGGGATGTCAGGTTACAGCTTTCTAGAGTTTGATTACAGAAATCGGGAGTTCTGGTTACTGCTATTCTAGAGTTGGTTTACAGGAATCAGGATGTCAGGTTACAGTAGTACTGGATGTTGGAGTACAGGAATCATGATATCAGGTTACAGTTATTCTAAAGTTTGATTACAGGAATCCGGATGTCTGGTTACAGCTGAACTTGATGTTGGAGTACAGGAATTGGGACATCATGATACAGCTGTACTGGAAGTAGGACTACAGGAATCAGGACATCATGATACAGTTGTACTGGATGTAGGAGTACAGGAATTGGGACATCATGATACAGCTGTACTGGATGAAGAAGTACAGGAATCGGGACATTATGATACAGTTGTACTGGAAGTAGGAGTACAGGAATCGGGACATCATGATAGAGCTGTACTGGAAGTAGGACTACAGGAATCAGGACATCATGATACAGTTGTACTGGATGTAGGAGTACAGCAATCAGGGCATCATGATACAGCTGCACTGGAGCTGTACTGGATGTAGGACTACAGGAATCGGGACATTATGATACAGTTGTACTGGATGTAGGAGTACAGGAATCGGGACATCATGATACAGTTGTACTGGATGTAGGAGTACAGGAATCGGGACATCATGATACAGTTGTACTGGATGTAGGAGTACATGAATTGGGACATCATGATACAGCTGTACTGGATGAAGAAGTACAGGAATCGGGACATCATGATACAGCTGTTCTGGATGTAGGAGTACAGGAATCGGGATGTCACGTTACAGCTGTACTGGATGTAGGAGTACAGGAATCGGGACATCATGATACAGCTGTGGTGGATGTAGGAGTACAGGAATCGGGACATCATGATACAGCTGTACTGGATGTAGGAGTACAGTAATCGGGATGTCAGGTTACAGGTATTCTAGAGATGGAGTGCAGGAATCAGGATGTCAGGTTACAACTATTCTAAAGTTGGAGTACAGGAATCAGTATGTCAAGTTACAGCTATTCTAGAGTTTGATTACAGGAATCGGGATGTCAGGTTACAGCTATTCTACAGTTGGATTACAGGAATCAGGGTGTCAAGTTACAGCTATTCTAGAATTGGAGTACAGGAATCGGGATTTCAGGTTACAGTTATTCTAGAGTTGGATTACAGGAATCAGGATGTCATGTTACAACTATTCTAGAGTTGGAGTACAGGAACCGGGATCTCAGTTTGCAACCATTCTAGAGTTGGAGTACAGGAATCAGGATGTCTGGTTACAGCTATTCTAGAGTTTGATTACAGGAATCGGGAGGTCTGGTTACTGCTATTCTAGAGTTGGTTTACAGGAATCAGGATGTCAGGTTACAGAAGTACTGGATGTTGGAGTACAGGAATCGTGATGTCAGGTTACAGCTATTCTAGATTTGGATTACAGGAATCAGGATGTGAGGTTACAGCTATTCTAGAGTTGGATTACAGGAATCGCGATGTCAGGTTACAGCTATTCTAGATTTGGATTACAGGAATCGGGCCATCATGATACAGCTGTACTGGAAGTAGGAGTACAGGAATCGGGACATCATGATACAGTTGTACTGGATGTCGGAGTACAGGAATCGGGACATCATGATACAGCTGTACTGGACGTAGGATTACAGGAATCGGGACATCATGATACAGCTGTGCTGGATGTTGGAGTACAGTAATCGGGACTTCATGATACAGCTGTACTGGATGTAGGAGTACAGGAATTGGGACATCATGATACAGCTGTACTAGATGTAGGACTACAGGAATCGGGACATCATGATACAGTTGTACTGGATGTAGGAGTACAGTAATCGGGATGTCAGGTTACAGGTATTCTAGAGATGGAGTGCAGGAATCAGGATGTCAGGTTACAACTATTCTAAAGTTGGAGTACAGGAATCGGGATGTCAGGTTACAACCATTCTAGAGTTTGATTACAGGAATCGGGATGTCAGGTTACAGCTATTCTACAGTTGGACTACAGGAATCAGGATGTCAGGTTACAGCGGTGCTAGATGTTGGAGTTTAGGAATCGGGATGTCAGGTTACAGCTATTCTACAGTTGGACTACAGGAATCAGGATGTCAGGTTACAGCGGTGCTAGATGTTGGAGTTTAGGAATCGGGGTGTCAGGTTACAGCTATTCTACAGTTGGATTACAGGAATCAGGATGTAAGGTTACAGCTATTCTAGAGTTGGAGTACAGGAATCGGGATTTCAGGTTACAGCGGTGCTAGATGTTGGAGTACAGGAATCGGGATCTCAGGTTACAGTGGTGCTAGATGTTGGAATACAGGAATCGGGATGTCAGGTTACAGCGATTCTAGAGTTTCAGTACAGGAATCAGGGTGTCAGGTTACAGCTATTCTTGAATTGGAGTACAGGAATCGGGATGTCAGGTTACAGCTATTCTAGAGTTGGATTACAGGAATCGGGATGTCAGGTTACAGCGGTGCTAGATGTTGGAGTACAGGAATCAGGATTTCATGTTACAGCTATTCTAGAGTTGGAGCACAGGAATCGGGATGTCAGGTTACAGCTATTCTAGAGTTTGATTACAGGAATCGGGAGGTCCGGTTACTGCTATTCTAGAGTTGGTTTACAGGAATCAGGATGTCAGGTTACAGCAGTAGTTGATGTTGGAGTACAGGAATCGTGATATCAGGTTACAGCTATTCTAGATTTGGATTACAGGAATCGGGATGTGAGGTTACAGCGATTCTAGAGTTGGAGTACAGGAATCGGGATGTCAGGTTACAGCTATTCTAGAGTTTGATTACAGGAATCAGGATGTAAGGTTACAGCTATCCTAGAGTTGGAGTACAGGAATCGGGATTTCAGGTTACAGCGGTGCTAGATGTTGGAGTACAGGAATCGGGATCTCAGGTTACAGTGGTGCTAGATGTTGGAATACAGGAATCGGGATGTCAGGTTACAGCTATACTACAGTTCGAGTACAGGAATCGGTGTGTCAGTTTACAGCTATTCTAGAGTTTCAGTACAGGAATCAGGGTGTCAGGTTACAGCTATTCTACAATTGGAGTACAGGAATCGGGATGTCAGGTTACAGCTATTCTAGAGTTGGATTACAGGAATCGGGATGTCAGGTTACAGCGGTGCTAGATGTTGGAGTACAGGAATCAGGATTTCATGTTACAGCTATTCTAGAGTTGGAGCACAGGAATCGGGATGTCAGGTTACAGCTATTCTAGAGTTTGATTACAGGAATCGGGAGGTCCGGTTACTGCTATTCTAGAGTTGGTTTACAGGAATCAGGATGTCAGGTTACAGCAGTAGTTGATGTTGGAGTACAGGAATCGTGATATCAGGTTACAGCTATTCTAGATTTGGATTACAGGAATCGGGATGTGAGGTTACTGCGATTCTAGAGTTGGAGTACAGGAATCGGGATGTCAGGTTACAGCTATTCTAGAGTTTGATTACAGGAATCAGGATGTAAGGTTACAGCTATCCCTGAGTTGGATTACAGGAATCGCGATGTCAGGTTACAGCTATTCTAGATTTGGATTACAGGAATCGGGATGTCTGGTTACAGCTGAACAGGATGTAGGAGTACAGCAATTGGGACATCATGATACAGCTGTACTGGATGTAGGAGTACAGGAATCGGGACATCATGATACAGCTGTACTGGATGTAGGAGTACTGGAATCGGGATATCATGATATAGCTGTACTGGATGTTGGAGTACAGGAATCGGGACATCATGATACTGCTGTTCTGGATGTAGGAGTACAGGAATCAGGACATCATGATACAGCTGTACTGGAGCTGTACTGGATGTAGGACTACAGGAATCAGGACATTATGATACAGTTGTACTGGATGAAGGAGTACAGGAATCGGGACATCATGATACAGCTGTACTGGAAGTAGGACTACAGGAATCAGGACATCATGATACAGCTGTACTGGATGAAGAAGTACAGGAATCGGGACGTCATGATACAGCTGTACTGGATGTAGGAGTACAGGAATCGGGACATCATGATATAGCTGTGCTGGATGTAGGAGTACAGGAATCGGGATTTCAGGTTATAGCTATTCTACAAATGGAGTGCAAGAATCAGGATGTCAGGTTACAAATATTCTAAAGTTGGAGTACAGGAATCGGGATGTCAAGTTACAGCTATTCTAGAGTTTGATTACAGGAATCGGGATGTCAGGTTACAGCTATTCTAGAGTTTGATTACAGGAATCGGGAGGTCTGGTTACTGCTATTCTAGAGTTGGTTTACAGGAATCAGGATGTCAGGTTACAGAAGTACTGGATGTTGGAGTACAGGAATCGTGATGTCAGGTTACAGCTATTCTAGATTTGGATTACAGGAATCGGGATGTGAGGTTACAGCTATTCTAGAGTTGGAGTACAGGAATCAGGATGTCAGGTTACAGCGGTGCTAGATGTTGGAGTTTAGGAATAGGGGTGTCAGATTACAGCTATTCTACAGTTGGATTACAGGAATCAGGATGTAAGGTTACAGCTATTCTAGAGTTGGAGTACAGGAATCGGGATTTCAGGTTACAGCGGTGCTAGATGTTGGAGTACAGGAATCGGGATCTCAGGTTACAGTGGTGCTAGATGTTGGAATACAGGAATCGGGATGTCAGGTTACAGCTATTCTACAGTTCGAGTACAAGAATCGGTGTGTCAGTTTACAGCTATTCTAGAGTTTCAGTACAGGAATCAGGGTGTCAGGTTACAGCTATTCTAGAATTGGAGTACAGGAATCGGGATGTCAGGTTACAGCTATTCTAGAGTTGGATTACAGGAATCGGGATGTCAGGTTACAGCGGTGCTAGATGTTGGAGTACAGGAATCAGGATTTCATGTTACAGCTATTCTAGAGTTGGAGCACAGGAATCGGGATGTCAGGTTACAGCGATTCTAGAGTTGGAGTACAGGAATCGGGATGTCAGGTTACAGCTATTCTAGAGTTTGATTACAGGAATCAGGATGTAAGTTTACAGCTTTCCTAGAGTTGGATTACAGGAATCGCGATGTCAGGTTACAGCTATTCTAGATTTGGATTACAGGAATCGGGATGTCTGGTTACAGCTGAACTTGATGTAGGAGTATAGCAATTGGGACATCATGATACAGCTGTACTGGATGTAGGAGTACAGGAATCGGGACATCATGATACAGCTGTACTGGATGTAGGAGTACTGGAATCGGGATATCATGATACAGCTGTACTGGATGTTGGAGTACAGGAATCGGGACATCATGATACTGCTGTTCTGGATGGAGGAGTACAGGAATCAGGGCATCATGATACAGCTGTACTGGATGTAGGACTACAGGAATCAGGACATTATGATACAGTTGTACTGGATGTAGGAGTACAGGAATCGGGACATCATGATACAGCTGTACTGGAAGTAGGACTACAGGAATCAGGACATCATGATACAGCTGTGCTGGATGTAGGAGTACAGGAATCGGGACATCATGATATAGCTGTGCTGGATGTAGGAGTTCAGGAATCGGGATGTCAGGTTACAGCTATTCTACAGATGGAGTGCAAGAATCAGGATGTCAGGTTACAAATATTCTAAAGTTGGAGTACAGGAATCGGGATGTCAAGTTACAGCTATTCTAGAGTTTGATTACAGGAATCGGGATGTCAGGTTACAGCTATTCTAGAGTTTGATTACAGGAATCGGGAGGTCTGGTTACTGGTATTCTAGAGTTGGTTTACAGGAATCAGGATGTCAGGTTACAGCAGTACTGGATGTTGGAGTACAGGAATCGTGATGTCAGGTTACAGCTATTCTAGATTTGGATTACAGGAATCGGGATGTGAGGTTACAGCTATTCTAGAGTTGGATTACAGGAATCGCGATGTCAGGTTACAGCTATTCTAGATTTGGATTACAGGAATTGGGCCATCATGATACAGCTGTACTGGAAGTAGGAGTACAGGAATCGGGACATCATGATACAGTTGTACTGGATGTAGGAGTACGGGAATCGGGACATCATGATACAGTTGTACTGGATGTAGGAGTACAGGAATCGGGACATCATGATACAGCTGTACTGGATGTCGGAGTACAGGAATTGGGACATCATGATACAGCTGTACTGGATGTAGGATTACAGGAATCGGGACTTCATGATACAGATGTACTGGATGTAGGAGTACAGGAATTGGGACATCATGATACAGCTGTACTGGAAGTTGGACTACAGGAATCAGGATGTCAGGTTACAGCAGTGCTAGATGTTGGAGTTTAGGAATCGGGATGTCAGGTTACAGATATTCTTGAGTTGGAGTAAAGGAATTGGGATGTCAGGTTACAGCGGTGCTAGATGTTGGAGTACAGGAATCGGGTTGTCAGGTTACAACCAATTACAGAGTTGGAGTATAGGAATCGGGATGTCAGGATACAGCTACTCTAGAGTCTGATTACAGGAATCGGGATGTCAGGTTACAGCGGTGCTAGACGTTGGAGTACAGGAATCGGGATGTCAGGTTACAACCAATCTAGAGTTGGAGTACAGGAATCGGGATGTCAGGTTACAGCTATTCTAGAGTTGGATTACAGGAATTGGGATGTCAGGTTACAGCTTTTCTAGAGTTTGATTACAGGAATAGTGATATCAGGTTGCAGCGGTGCTAGATTTTGGAGTACAGGAATCGGGATGTCAGGATACAGCTACTCTGGAGTTTGATTACAGGAATCGGGATGTCAGGTTACAGCGGTGCTAGATGTTGGAGTACAGGAATCGGGATGTCAGGTTACATCTATTCTAGAGTTGGATTACAGGTATAGGGATGTCAGGTTACAGCTTTTCTAGAGTTTGATTACAGGAATAGGGATATCAGGTTGCATAGGTGCTAGATGTTGGAGTACAGGAATCGGGATGTCAGGTTACAGCTATTCTAGAATTGGAGTACAGGAATCGGGATGTCGGTTTACAGCTATTCTAGAGTTTGATTACACGAATCGGGACGTCAGGTTACAGCTATTCTAGAGTTGGAGTACAGGAATCGGGATGTCAGGTTACAGCTTTTCTAGAGTTTGATTACAGGAATAGGGATATCAGGTTGCAGCGGTGCTAGATGTTGGAGTACAGGAATCGGGATGTCAGGTTACAGCTATTCTAGAGTTGGAGTACAGGAATCGGGATGTCGGGTTACAGCTATTCTAGAGTTTGATTACAGGAATCAGGACGTCAGGTTACAGCTATTCTACAGTTGGAGTACAGGAATTGGGATGTCAGGATACAGCTACTCTAGAGTTTGATTACAGGAATCGGGATGTCAGGTTACAGCGGTGCTAGATGTTGGAGTACAGGAATCGTGATGTCAGGTTACAGCAGTGCTAGATGTTCAAGTACAGGAATCGGGATGTCAGGTTACAGCTATTCTAAAGTTGGAGTACAGGAATCGGGATGTCAGGTTACAGCGGTGCTAGATGTTGGAGTACAGGAATCGGGATGTCAGGTTACAACCAATCTTGAGTTGGAGTACAGGAATCGGGATGTCAGGTTACAGCTATTCTAGAGTTGGATTAGTGGAATCGGGATGACAGGTTACAGCTTTTCTAGAGTTTGATTACAGGAATAGGGATATCAGGTTGCAGCGCTGCTAGATGTTGGAGTACAGGAATCGGGATGTCAGGATACAGGTATTCTAGAGTTTGATTACAGGAATCGGGATGTCAGGTTACAGCGGTGCTAGATGTTGGAGTACAGGAATCGGGATGTCAGGTTAAGACTATTCTAGAGTTGGAGTACAGGAATCGGGATGTCAGGTTACAACCATTCTAGAGTTGGAGTACAGGAATCAGGATGTCTGGTTACAGCTATTCTAGATTTGGATTACAGGAATCGGGATGTCAGGTTACAGCGGTGCTAGATGTTGGAGTACAGGAATCAGGATTTCATGTTACAGCTATTCTAGAGTTGGAGCACAGGAATCAGGATGTCAGGTTACAGCGATTCTAGAGTTGGAGTACAGGAATGGGGATGTCAGGTTACAGCTATTCTAGAGTTTGATTACAGGAATCAGGATGTAAGGTTACAGCTATCCTAGAGTTGGATTACAGGAATCGCGATGTCAGGTTACAGCTATTCTAGATTTGGATTACAGGAATCGGGATGTCTGGATACAGCTGAACTTGATGTAGGAGTACAGCAATTGGGACATCATGATACAGCTGTACTGGATGTAGGAGTACAGGAATCGGGACATCATGATACAGCTGTACTGGATGTAGGAGTACTGGAATCGGGATATCATGATACAGCTGTACTGGATGTTGGGGTACAGGAATCGGGACATCATGATACTGCTGTTCTGGATGTAGGAGTACAGGAATCAGGGCATCATGATACAGCTGTACTGGATGTAGGACTACAGGAATCAGGACATTATGATACAGTTGTACTGGATGTAGGAGTACAGGAATCGGGACATCATGATACAGCTGTACTGGAAGTAGGACTACAGGAATCAGGACATCATGATACAGCTGTACTGGATGTAGGAGTACAGGAATCGGGAAATCATGATATAGCTGTGCTGGATGTAGGAGTACAGGAATCGGGATGTCAGGTTACAGCTATTCTACAGATGGAGTGCAAGAATCAGGATGTCAGGTTACAAATATTCTAAAGTTGGAGTACAGGAATCGGGATGTCAAGTTACAGCTATTCTAGAGTTTGATTTCAGGAATCGGGAGGTCTGGTTACTGGTATTCTAGAGTTGGTTTACAGGAATCAGGATGTCAGGTTACAGCAGTACTGGATGTTGGAGTACAGGAATCGTGATGTCAGGTTACAGCTATTCTAGATTTGGATTACAGGAATCGGGATGTGAGGTTACAGCTATTCTAGAGTTGGATTACAGGAATCGCGATGTCAGGTTACAGCTATTCTAGATTTGGATTACAGGAATTGGGCCATCATGATACATCTGTACTGGAAGTAGGAGTACAGGAATCGGGACATCATGATACAGTTGTACTGGATGTAGGAGTACGGGAATCGGGACATCATGATACAGTTGTACTGGATGTAGGAGTACAGGAATCGGGAGATCATGATACAGCTGTACTGGATGTCGGAGTACAGGAATTGGGACATCATGATACAGCTGTACTGGATGTAGGATTACAGGAATCGGGACTTCATGATACAGCTGTACTGGATGTAGGAGTACAGGAATTGGGACATCATGATACAGCTGTACTGGAAGTTGGACTACAGGAATCGGGATGTCAGGTTACAGCAGTGCTAGATGTTGGAGTTTAGGAATCGGGATGTCAGGTTACAGATATTCTTGAGTTGGAGTAAAGGAATTGGGATGTCAGGTTACAGCTATTCTAGAGTTGGATTAGTGGAATCGGGATGTCAGGTTACAGCTTTTCTAGAGTTTGATTACAGGAATAGGGATATCAGGTTGCAGCGGTGCTAGATGTTGGAGTACAGGAATCGGGATGTCAGGATACAGGTATTCTAGAGTTTGATTACAGGAATCGGGATGTCAGGTTACAGCGGTGCTAGATGTTGGAGTACAGGAATCGGGATGTCAGGTTAAGACTATTCTAGAGTTGGAGTACAGGAATCGGGATGTCAGGTTACAACCATTCTAGAGTTGGAGTACAGGAATCAGGATGTCTGGTTACAGCTATTCTAGATTTGGATTACAGGAATCGGGATGTCAGGTTACAGCGTTGCTAGATGTTGGAGTACAGGAATCAGGATTTCATGTTACAGCTATTCTAGAGTTGGAGCACAGGAATCAGGATGTCAGGTTACAGCGATTCTAGAGTTGGAGTACAGGAATGGGGATGTCAGGTTACAGCTATTCTAGAGTTTGATTACAGGAATCAGGATGTAAGGTTACAGCTATCCTAGAGTTGGATTACAGGAATCGCGATGTCAGGTTACAGCTATTCTAGATTTGGATTACAGGAATCGGGATGTCTGGATACAGCTGAACTTGATGTAGGAGTACAGCAATTGGGACATCATGATACAGCTGTACTGGATGTAGGAGTACAGGAATCGGGACATCATGATACAGCTGTACTGGATGTAGGAGTACTGGAATCGGGATATCATGATACAGCTGTACTGGATGTTGGATTACAGGAATCGGGACATCATGATACTGCTGTTCTGGATGTAGGAGTACAGGAATCAGGGCATCATGATACAGCTGTACTGGATGTAGGACTACAGGAATCAGGACATTATGATACTGTTGTACTGGATGTAGGAGTACAGGAATCGGGACATCATGATACAGCTGTACTGGAAGTAGGACTACAGGAATCAGGACATCATGATACAGCTGTACTGGATGTAGGAGTACAGGAATCGGGAAATCATGATATAGCTGTGCTGGATGTAGGAGTACAGGAATCGGGATGTCAGGTTACAGCTATTCTACAGATGGAGTGCAAGAATCAGGATGTCAGGTTACAAATATTCTAAAGTTGGAGTACAGGAATCGGGATGTCAAGTTACAGCTATTCTAGAGTTTGATTTCAGGAATCGGGAGGTCTGGTTACTGGTATTCTAGAGTTGGTTTACAGGAATCAGGATGTCAGGTTACAGCAGTACTGGATGTTGGAGTACAGGAATCGTGATGTCAGGTTACAGCTATTCTAGATTTGGATTACAGGAATCGGGATGTGAGGTTACAGCTATTCTAGAGTTGGATTACAGGAATCGCGATGTCAGGTTACAGCTATTCTAGATTTGGATTACAGGAATTGGGCCATCATGATACAGCTGTACTGGAAGTAGGAGTACAGGAATCGGGACATCATGATACAGTTGTATTGGATGTAGGAGTACGGGAATCGGGACATCATGATACAGTTGTACTGGATGTAGGAGTACAGGAATCGGGACATCATGATACAGCTGTACTGGATGTCGGAGTACAGGAATTGGGACATCATGATACAGCTGTACTGGATGTAGGATTACAGGAATCGGGACTTCATGATACAGCTGTACTGGATGTAGGAGTACAGGAATTGGGACATCATGATACAGCTGTACTGGAAGTTGGACTACAGGAATCGGGATGTCAGGTTACAGCAGTGCTAGATGTTGGAGTTTAGGAATCGGGATGTCAGGTTACAGATATTCTTGAGTTGGAGTAAAGGAATTGGGATGTCAGGTTACAGCGGTGCTAGACGTTGGAGTACAGGAATCGGTATGTCAGGTTACAACCAATTACAGAGTTGGAGTATAGGAATCGGGATGTCAGGATACAGCTACTCTAGAGTCTGATTACAGGAATCGGGATGTCAGGTTACAGCGGTGCTAGATGTTGGAGTACAGGAATCGGGATGTCAGGTTACAACCAATCTAGAGTTGGAGTACAGGAATCGGGATGTCAGGTTACAGCTATTCTAGAGTTGGATTACAGGAATCGGGATGTCAGGTTACAGCTTTTCTAGAGTTTGATTACAGGAATAGGGATATCAGGTTGCAGCGGTGCTAGATGTTGGAGTACAGGAATCGGGATGTCAGGATACAGCTACTCTGGAGTTTGATTACAGGAATCGGGATGTCAGGTTACAGCGGTGCTAGATGTTGGAGTACAGGAATCGGGATGTCAGGTTACAGCTATTCTAGAGTTGGATTACAGGTATAGGGATGTCAGGTTACAGCTTTTCTAGAGTTTGATTACAGGAATATGGATATCAGGTTGCATAGGTGCTAGATGTTGTACAGGAATCGGGATGTCAGGTTACAGGTATTCTAGAATTGGAGTACAGGAATCAGGATGTTGGTTTACAGCTATTCTAGAGTTTGATTACACTAATCGGGATGTCAGGTTACAGCTATTCTAGAGTTGGAGTACAGGAATCGGGATGTCAGGTTACAGCTTTTCTAGAGTTTGATTACAGGAATAGGGATATCAGTTTGCAGCGGTGCTAGATGTTGGAGTACAGGAATCGGGATGTCAGGATACAGCTACTCTAGAGTTTGTTTACAGGAATCAGGACGTCAGGTTACAGCTATTCTAGAGTTGGAGTACAGGAATTGGGATGTCAGGATACAGCTACTCTAGAGTTTGATTACAGGAATCGGGATGTCAGGTTACAGCGGTGCTAGATGTTGGAGTACAGGAATCGGGATGTCAGGTTACAGCTTTTCTAGAGTTTGATTACAGGAATAGGGATATCAGTTTGCAGCGGTGCTAGATGTTGGAGTACAGGAATCGGGATGTCAGGATACAGCTACTCTAGAGTTTGTTTACAGGAATCAGGACGTCAGGTTACAGCTATTCTAGAGTTGGAGTACAGGAATTGGGATGTCAGGATACAGCTACTCTAGAGTTTGATTACAGGAATCAGAATGTCAGGTTACAGCGGTGCTAGATGTTGGAGTACAGGAATCGTGATGTCAGGTTACAGCAGTGCTAGATGTTCAAGTACAGGAATCGGGATGTCAGGTTACAGCTATTCTAAAGTTGGAGTACAGGAATCGGGATGTCAGGTTACAGCGGTGCTAGATGTTGGAGTACAGGAATCGGGATGTCAGGTTACAACCAATCTAGAGTTGGAGTACAGGAATCGGGATGTCAGGTTACAGCTATTCTAGAGTTGGATTACAGGAATCGGGATGTCAGGTTACAGCTTTTCTAGAGTTTGATTACAGGAATAGGGATATCAGGTTGCAGCGGTGCTAGATGTTGGACTACAGGAATCGGGATGTCAGGATACAGTTATTCTTGAGTTTGATTACAGGAATCGGGATGTCAGGTTACAACGGTGCTAGATGTTGGGGTACAGGAATCGGGATGTCGGGTTACAACCAATCTAGAGTTGGAGTACATGAATCGGGATGTCAGGTTACAGCTATTCTAGAGTTGGATTACAGGAATCGGGATGTCAGGTTACAGCTTTTCTAGAGTTTGATTACAGGAATAGGGATATCAGGTTGCAGCGGTGCTAGATGTTGGAGTACAGGAATCGGGATGTCAGGTTACAGCTATTCTAGAGTTTGATTACAGGAATTGGGATGTCAGGTTGCAGCGGTGCTAGATGTTGGAGTACAGTAATCGGGATGTCAGGATACAGCTATTCTAGAGTTTGATTACAGGAATCGGGACGTCAGGTTACAGCTATTCTAGTGTTGGAGTACAGTAATCGGGACTTCATGATACAGCAGTACTAGATGTAGGATTACAGGAATCGGGCCATCATGATACAGCTGCACTGGAAGTAGGAGTACGGGAATCGGGACATCATGATACAGTTGTACTGGATGTAGGAGTACAGGAATCGGGACATCATGATACAGCTGTACTGGACGTAGGATTACAGGAATCGGGACATCATGATACAGCTGTGCTGGATGTTGGAGTACAGTAATCGGGACTTCATGATACAGCTGTACTAGATGTAGGAGTACAGGAATTGGGACATCATGATACAGCTGTACTGGAAGTAGGACTACAGGAATCGGGATGTCAGGTTACAGGTATTCTAGAGATGGAGTGCAGGAATCAGGATGTCAGGTTACAACTATTCTAAAGTTGGAGTACAGGAATCGGGATGTCAGGGTACAACCATTCTAGAGTTTGATTACAGGAATCAGGATGTCAGGTTACAGCGGTGCTAGATGTTGGAGTACAGGAATCGGGATGTGAGGTTACAGGTATTCTAGAGTTGGAGTACAGGAATTGGGATGTCAGGTTACAGCTATTCTTGAGTTGGAGTAAAAGAATTGGGATTTCAGCTTACAGCGGTGCTAGATGTTGGAGTACAGGAATCAGGATGTCATGTTACGGGTATTCTAAAGTTGGAGTACAGAAATCGGGATGTCAGGTTACAGCTACTCTAGAGTTTGATTACAGGAATCGGGATGTCAGGTTGCAGCGGTGCTAGATGTTGGAGTACAGTAATTGGGATGTCAGGTTACAGCTATTCTAGAGTTGGATTACTGGAATTGGGATGTCAGGTTACAGCTTTTCTAGAGTTTGATTACAGGAATAGGGATATCAGGTTGCAGCGGTGCTAGATGTTGGAGTACAGGAATCGGGATGTCAGGGTACAGCTATTCTAGAGTTGGAGTACTGAAATCTGGATGTCAGGATACAGCTACTCTAGAGTTTCATTACAGGAATCGGGATGTCAGGTTTCAGCGGTGCTAGATGTTGGAGTACAGGAATCGGGATGTCAGGTTACAGCTATTCTAGAGTTGGAGTGCAGGAATCAGGATGTCAGGTTACAACTACTGTGGATTTGGAGTACAGGAATCGGGATGTCAAGTTACAGCAGTGCTAGATGTTGGAGTACAGGAATCGGGATGTCAGGTTACAGGCATTCTAGAGTTGGAGTACAGGAATCGGGATGTCAGCTTACAACTATTCTAAAGTTGGAGTACAGGAATCGGGATGTCAGGTTACAGCGGTGCTAGATGTTGGAGTACAGGAATCGGGATGTCAGGTTACAGCAGTGCTAGATGTTCAAGTACAGGAATCGGGATGTCAGGTTACAGCTATTCTAGAGTTGGAGTACAGGAATCGGGATGTCAGGTTACAATGGTGCTAGATGTTGGAGTACAGGAATCGGGATGTCAGGTTAAGACTATTCTAGAGTTGGAGTACAGGAATCGGGATGTCAGGTTACAGCTATTCTAGAGTTGGATGACAGGAATCGGGATGTCAAGTTACAGTTATTCTAGAGTTGGAGTACAGGAATCGGGATGTCAGGTTACAGATATTCTAGAGTTGGATTACAGGAATTGGGATGACAGGTTACAACCATTCTAGAGTTGGAGTACAGGAATTGGGATGTCAGGTTACAACCATTCTAGAGTTGGAGTACAGGAATCGGGATGTCAGGTTACAGCTATTCTAGAGTTTGATTACAGGAATCGGGATGTCAGGTTACAGCTATTCTAGAGTTGGATTACAGGAATCGGGATGTCAGGTTACAGCGGTGCTAGATGTTGGCGTACAGGAATCGGGATGTCGCGTTACAGCTATTCTGGAGTTGGATTACAGGAATCGGGATGTCAGGTTACAGGTATTCTAGAGTTGTTGTACAGGACTCGGGACATCATGCTACAGCTGTGCTGCAAGTAGGACTACAGGAATTGGGACATCATGATACTGCTGTACTGGATGTTGGAGTACAGGAATCGGGACATCATGATACAGCTGTTCTGGATGTAGGAGTACAGGAATCAGGACATCATGATACAGCTGTACTGGAGCTGTGCTGGATGTAGGACTACAGGAATCGGGACATTCTGATACAGTTGTACTGGATGTAGGAGTACAGGAATCGGGACATCATGATACAGCTGTACCGGAAGTAGGACTACAGGAATCAGGACATCATGATACAGCTGTACTGGATGTAGGAGTACAGGAATCGGGACATCATGATACAGCTGTACTGGATGTATGAGTACTGGAATCGGGATATCATGATACAGCTGCACTGGATGTTGGAGTACAGGAATCGGGACATCATGATACTGCTGTTCTGGATGTAGGAGTACAGGAATCAGGGCATCATGATACAGCTGTACTGGAGCTGTACTGGATGTAGGACTACAGGAATCGGGACATTATGATACAGTTGTACTGGATGTAGGAGTACAGGAATCGGGACATCATGATACAGCTGTACTGGAAGTAGGACTACAGGAATCAGGACATCATGATACAGCTGTACTGGATGTAGGAGTACAGGAATCGGGACATCATGATACAGCTGTACTGGATGAAGAAGTACAGGAATTGGGACATCATGATACAGCTGTACTGGATGTAGGAGTACAGGAATCGGGACATCATGATATAGCTGTGCTGGATGTAGGAGTACAGGAATCGGGACATCATGATACAGCTGTACTGGAAGTAGGACTACAGGAATCGGGATGTCAGGTTACAGCTATTCTAGAGTTGGATTACAGGAATCGGGATGTCAGGTTACAGCGGTGCTAGATGTTGGAGTACAGGAATCGGGATGTCAGGTTACAGCTATTCTAGAGTGTGATTACAGGAATCGGGATGTCTGGTTACAGCTATTCTACAGTTGGATTACAGGAATCGGGATGTCAGGTTACAGCTATTCTAGAGGTGGAGTGCAGGAATCAGGATGTCAGGTTACAACTACTGTGGAGTTGGAGTACAGGAATCGGGATGTCAAGTTACAGCGGTGCTAGATGTTGGAGTACAGGAATACGGATGTCAGGTTACAGGTATTCTAGAGTTGGAGTGCAGGAATCAGGATGTCAGGTTACAACTACTGTGGAGTTGGAGTACAGGAATCGGGATGTCAGGTTACAACTATTCTAAAGTTGGAGCACAGGAATCGGGATGTCAGGTTACAACCATTCTAGAGTTTGATTACAGGAATCGGGATGTCAGGTTACAGCTATTCTACAGTTGGACTGCAGGAATCGGGATGTCAGGTTACAGCGGTGCTAGATGTTGGAGTTTAGGCATCGGGATGTCAGGTTACATCTATTCTACAGTTGGATTACAGGAATCAGGATGTAAGGTTACAGCTATTCTAGAGTTGGAGTACAGGAATCGGGATTTCAGGTTACAGCTATTCTAGAGTTGGAGTGCAGGAATCAGGATGTCAGGTCACAACTATTGTGGAGTTGGAGTACAGGAATCGGGATGTCAGGTTACAGCGGTGCTAGATGTTGTACAGGAATCGGGATGTCAGGTTACAGCTATTCTAGAGTTGGAGTGCAGGAATCAGGATGTCAGGTTACAACTATTGTGGAGTTGGATTACAGGAATCGGGATGTCAGGTTACAGCTTTTCTAGAGTTTGATTACAGGAATAGGGATATCAGGTTGCAGCGGTGCTAGATGTTGGAGTACAGGAATCGGGATGTCAGGATACAGCTATTCTAGAGTTTGATTACAGGAATCGAGATGTCACGTTACAGCGGTGCTAGATGTTGGAGTACAGGAATCGGGATGTCATGTTACGGCTATTCTAAAGTTGGAGTACAGGAATCGGGATATCAGGTTACAGCTATTCTACAGTTGGATTACAGGAATCGGGATGTACGGTTACAGCGATTCTAGAGTTGGAGTACAGGAATCGGGATTTTAGGTTACAGCGGTGCTAGATGTTGGAATACAGGAATAGGGATGTCAGGTTAAAGCTATTCTAAAGTTCGATTACAGGAATCGGTGTGTCAGGTTACAGCTATTCTGGACTTGGAGTACAGGAATCGGGATGTCAGGTTACAGCTATTCTAGAGTTGGATTACAGGAATCGGGATGTCAGGTTACAGCGGTGCTAGATGTTGGAGTATAGGAATCAGGATTTCATGTTACAACTATTCTAGAGTTGGAGTACAGGAATTGGGATGTCAGGTTACAGCTATTCCAGAGTTTGATTACAGGAATCGGAATGTCAGGTTACAGTTATTCTAGAGTTTGATTACAGGAATCGGGATGTCTGGTTACAGCTGAACTTGATGTAGGAGTACTGGAATCGGGATACCATGATACAGATGCACTGGATGTAGGAGCACAGGAATCGGGACATCATGATACAGCTGTTCTGGATGTAGGAGTACAGGAATCAGGGCATCATGATACAGCTGTACTGGAGCTGTACTGGACGTAGGACTACTGGAATCAGGACATTATGATACAGTTGTACTGGATGTAGGAGTACAGGAATCGGGACATCATGATACAGCTGTACTGTAAGTAGGACTACAGGAATCAGGACATCATGATACAGTTGTACTGGATGTAGGAGTACTGGAATCGGGACATCATTATACAGCTGTTCTGGATGTAGGAGTACAGGAATCAGGACATCATGATACAGCTGTACTGGATGTAGGAGTACTGGAATCGGGACATCATTATACAGCTGTTCTGGATGTAGGAGTACAGGAATCGGGATGTCACGTTACAGCTGTACTGGATGTCGGAGTACAGGAATCGGGACATCATGATACAGCTGTACTGGAAGTAGGACTACATGAATCGGGATGTCAGGTTACAGCTATTCCAGAGTTTGATTACAGGAATCGGGATGTCAGGTTACAGCTATTCTACAGTTGGATTACAGGAATCAGGATGTAAGGTTACAGCTATTCTAGAGTTGGAGTACAGGAATCGGGATTTCAGGTTACAGCGGTGCTAGATGTTGGAATACAGGAATCGGGATGTCAGATTACAGCTATTCTAACCTTCGAGTACAGGAATCGGTGTGTCAGTTTACAGCTATTCTAGAGTTTCAGTACAGGAATCAGGGTGTCAGGTTACAGCTATTCTAGAATTGGAGTACAGGAATCGGGATGTCAGGTTACAGCTATTCTAGAGTTGGATTACAGGAATCGGGATGTCAGGTTACAGTGGTGCTAGATGTTGGAGTACAGGAATCAGGATGTCTGGTTACAGCTATTCTAGAGTTGGAGTACAGGAATCGGGATGTCAGGTTACAGCTATTCTAGAGTTGGAGTACAGGAGTAGGGATGTCAGGTTACATCTATTCTAGAGTTTGATTACAGGAATCTGGATGTGAGGTTACAGCTATTCTAGAGTTGGATTACAGGAATCGCGATGTCAGGTTACAGCTATTCTGGATTTGGATTCCAGGAATCGGGCCATCATGATACAGCTGTACTGGAAGCAGGAGTACAGGAATCGGGACATCATGATACATTTGTACTGGATGTAGGAGTACAGGAATCGGGACACCATGATACAGCTGTACTGGATGTCGGAGTACAGGAATCGCGACATCATTATACAGCTGTTCTGGATGTAGGAGTACAGGAATCAGGATGTCATGTTACAGCAGTACTGGATGTTTGAGTACAGGAATCGTGATGACAGGTTACAGCTATTCTAGATTTGGATTACTGGAATCGGCATGTGAGGTTACAGCTATTCTAGAGTTGGATTACAGGAATCGGGACATCATGATACAGTTGTACTGGATGTAGGAGTACAGGAATTGGGACATCATGATACAGCTGTACTGGAAGTAGGAGTACAGGAATTGGGACATCATGATACAGCTGTACTGGATGTAGGAGTACAGTAATCGGGATGTCAGGTTAAAGATATTCTAGAGATGGAGTACAGGAATCGGGATGTCAGGTTACAACCATTCTAGAGTTTGATTACAGGAATCGGGATGTCAGGTTACAGCTATTCTACAGTTGGACTACAGGAATCGGGATGTCAGGTTACAGCGGTGCTAGATGTTGGAGTACAGGAATCGGGATGTCAGGTTACAGCTATTCTAGAGTTGGAGTACAGGAATCGGGATGTCAGGTTACAGCTATTCTTGAGTTGGAGTAAAGGAATTGGGATTTCAGCTTACAGCGGTGCTAGATGTTGGAGTACAGGAATCAGGATGTCATGTTACGGCTATTCTAAAGTTGGAGTACAGGAATCGGGATGTCAGGTTACAGCTATTCTAGAGTTGGATTACAGGAATCGGGATGTCAGGTTACAGTTATTCTAGAGTTGGAGTATAGGAATCGGGATTTCAGGTTACAGCGATGCTAGATATTGAAGTATAGGAATCGGGATGTCAGGTTACAGCGGTGCTAGATGTTGGAGTACAGGAATCAGGATGTCATGTTACGGCTATTCTAAAGTTGGAGTAGTGGAATTTGGATGTCGGGTTACAGCTATTCTAGAGTTGGATTACAGGAATCGGGATGTCAGGTTACAGCAGTGCTAGATATAAGAGTACAGGGATCAGGATATCATGTTACGACTATTCTAGAGTTGGAGTACAGGAATCGGGATGTCAGGTTACAGCGGTGCTAGATGTTTCAGTACAGGAATCGTGATGACAGGTTACAGCTATTCTAGATTTGGATTACTGGAATCGGCATGTGAGGTTACAGCTATTCTAGAGTTGGATTACAGGAATCGGGACATCATGATACAGTTGTACTGGAAGTAGGAGTACAGGAATTGGGACATCATGATACAGCTGTACTGGATGTAGGAGTACAGTAATCGGGATGTCAGGTTAAAGGTATTCTAGAGATGGAGTACAGGAATCGGGATGTCAGGTTACAACCATTCTAGAGTTTGATTACAGGAATCGGGATGTCAGGTTACAGCTATTCTACAGTTGGACTACAGGAATCGGGATGTCAGGTTACAGCGGTGCTAGATGTTGGAGTACAGGAATCGGGATGTCAGGTTACAGCTATTCTAGAGTTGGAGTACAGGAATCGGGATGTCAGGTTACAGCTATTCTTGAGTTGGAGTAAAGGAATTGGGATTTCAGCTTACAGCGGTGCTAGATGTTGGAGTACAGGAATCAGGATGTCATGTTACGGCTATTCTAAAGTTGGAGTACAGGAATCGGGATGTCAGGTTACAGCTATTCTAGAGTTGGATTACAGGAATCGGGATGTCAGGTTACAGTTATTCTAGAGTTGGAGTATAGGAATCGGGATTTCAGGTTACAGCGGTGCTAGATATTGAAGTATAGGAATCGGGATGTCAGGTTACAGCGGTGCTAGATGTTGGAGTACAGGAATCAGGATGTCATGTTACGGCTATACTAAAGTTGGAGTAGTGGAATTGGGATGTCAGGTTACAGCTATTCTAGAGTTGGATTACAGGAATCGGGATGTCAGGTTACAGCAGTGCTAGATATAAGAGTACAGGGATCAGGATATCATGTTACGACTATTCTAGAGTTGGAATACAGGAATCGGGATGTCAGGTTACAGCTATTCTAGAGTTTGATTACAGGAATTGGGATGTCATGTTACAGCTATTCTACTGTTGGATTACTGGAATCGGGATGTCAGGTTACAGCGGTGCTAGATATTGGAGTACAGGAATCTGGATTTCATGTTACAACGATTCTAGAGTTGTACAGGAATCAGGATGTCTGGTTACAGCTATTCTAGAGTTGGAGTACAGGAATCGGGATGTCAGTTTACAGCTATTCTAGAGTTTGATTTCAGGAATCGGGAGGTCTGGTTACTGCTATTCTAGAGTTGGTTTACTGGAATCAGGATGTCAGGTTACAGCAGTACTGGATGTTTGAGTACAGGAATCGTGATGACAGGTTACAGCTATTCTAGATTTGGATTACAGGAATCGGGATGTGAGGTTACAGCTATTCTAGAGTTGGATTACAGGAATCGCGATGTCAGGTTACAGCTATTCTACATTTGTATTACAGGAAACGGGACATCATGATACAGTTGTACTGGATGTAGGAGTACTGGAATCGGGACATCATGATACAGCTGTACTGGAAGTAGGAGTACAGGAATCGGGACATCATGATACAGCTGTACTGGATGTAGGAGTACAGGAATCGGGACATCATAGTACAGCTGTACTGGAAGTAGGAGTACAGGAATCGGGACATCATGATACAGCTGTACTGGATGTAGGAGTACAGGAATCGGGACATCATAGTACAGCTGTACTGGAAGTAGGAGTACAGGAATCGGGACATCATGATACAGCTGTACTGGATGTAGGAGTACAGGAATCGGGACATCATGCTACAGCTGTACTGGAAGTAGGAGTACAGGAATCGGGACATCATGATACAGCTGTACTGCATGTAGGAGTACAGGAATCGGGACATCATAGTACAGATGTACTGGAAGTAGGAGTACAGGAATCGGGACATCATGATACAGCTGTACTGGATGTAGGAGTACAGGAATCGGGACATCATGATACAGCTGTACTGGATGTAGGAGTACAGGAATCGGGACATCATGATACAGCTGTACTGGATGTAGGAGTACAGGAATCGGGACATCATGATACAGCTGTACTGGATGTAGGAGTACAGGAATCGGGACATCATGATACAGGTGTATTGGATGTAGGAGTACAGGAATCGGGACATCATGATACAGCTGTACTGGATGTAGGAGTACAGGAATCGGGACATCATGATACAGCTGTACTGGATGTAGGAGTACAGGAATCGGGACATCATGATACAGCTGTACTGGATATAGGTGTACAGTAATCAGGTCATCATGATACAGCTGTACTGGATGTAGGAGTACAGGAATTGGAACATCATGATATAGCTGTACTGGATGTTGGAGTACAGGTATCGGGACATCATGATATAGCTGTACTGGATGTTGGAGTACAGGAATCGGGACATCATGATACAGTTGTACTGGAGCTGTACTGGATGTAGGAGTACAGGAATCGGGACAACATGACACAGCTGTACTGGATGTAGGAGTACAGGAATCGGGACATCATGATACAGCTGTACTCGGTGTAGGAGTACAGGAATCGGGATATCATGATACAGCTGTACTGGAAGTAGGACTACAGGAATCGGGTCATCATGATACAGCTGTACTGGATGCAGTAGTACAGGAATCGGGACATCATGATACAGCTGTACTAGAAGTAGGACTACAGGAATTGGGACATCATGATCCAGTTGTACTGGAGCTCTACTGGATGTAGGATACAGGGATCGGGACATCATGATACAGCTGTACTGGGTGTAGGACTACAGGAATCGGGACATCATGATACAGTTGTACTGGATGTAGGAGTACAGGAATCGGGACATCATGATACAGCTGTAATGGATGTAGGAGTACAGGAATCGGGACATCATGATACAGCTGTACTGGATGTAGGACTACAGGAATCGGGACATCATGATACAGTTGTACTGGATGTAGGAATACAGGAATCGGGACATCATGATACAGCTGTACTGGATGTAGGAGTACAGGAATCGGGACATCATGATACAGGTGTATTGGATGTAGGAGTACAGGAATCGGGACATCATGATACAGCTGTACTGGAAGTAGGAGTACAGGAATCGGGACATCATGATACAGGTGTATTGGATGTAGGAGTACAGGAATCGGGACATCATGATACAGCTGTACTGGATGTAGGAGTACAGGAATCGGGACATCATGATACAGCTGTACTGGATGTAGGAGTACAGGACTCGGGACATCATGATACAGCTGTACTGGATATAGGTGTACAGTAATCAGGTCATCATGATACAGCTGTACTGGATGTAGGAGTACAGGAATTGGAACATCATGATATAGCTGTACTGCATGTTGGAGTACAGGTATCGGGACATCATGATATAGCTGTACTGGATGTTGGAGTACAGGAATCGGGACATCATGATACAGCTGTACTGGATATAGGTGTACAGTAATCAGGTCATCATGATACAGCTGTACTGGATGTAGGAGTACAGGAATTGGAACATCATGATATAGCTGTACTGGATGTTGGAGTACAGGTATCGGGACATCATGATACAGCTGTACTGGATGTAGGAGTACAGGAATCGGGACATCATGATACAGCTGTACTGGATGTAGGACTACAGGAATCGGGACATCATGATACAGTTGTACTGGATGTAGGAATACAGGAATCGGGACATCATGATACAGCTGTACTGGATGTAGGAGTACAGGAATCGGGACATCATGATACAGGTGTATTGGATGTAGGAGTACAGGAATCGGGACATCATGATACAGCTGTACTGGAAGTAGGAGTACAGGAATCGGGACATCATGATACAGGTGTATTGGATGTAGGAGTACAGGAATCGGGACATCATGATACAGCTGTACTGGATGTAGGAGTACAGGAATCGGGACATCATGATACAGCTGTACTGGATGTAGGAGTACAGGACTCGGGACATCATGATACAGCTGTACTGGATATAGGTGTACAGTAATCAGGTCATCATGATACAGCTGTACTGGATGTAGGAGTACAGGAATTGGAACATCATGATATAGCTGTACTGGATGTAGGAGTACAGGAATCGGGACAACATGATACAGCTGTACAGGATGTAGGAGTACAGGAATCGGGACATCATGATCCAGCTGTACTGGATGTAGGTCTACAGTAATCGGGACATCATGATACGGCTGTACTGGATGTAGAAGTACAGGAATCGGGACATCACGATACAGGTGTATTGGATGTAGGAGTAAAGGAATCGGGACATCATGATACAGCTGTACTGGAAGTAGGACTACAGGAATCGGGACATCATGATACAGCTGTACTGGATGTAGGAGTACAGGAATCGGGACATCATGATACAGCTGTACTGGATATAGGTGTACAGTAATCGGGACATCATGATAAGGCTGTACTGGATGTAGCAGTACAGGAATCGGGACATCATGATACAGATGTATTGGATGTAGGACTACAGGAATCGGGACATCATAATACAGCTGTACTGGATGTAGGAGTACAGGAATCGGGACAACATGATATAGCTGTACTGGATGTTGGAGTACAGTAATCGGGACTTCATGATACAGTTGTACTGGAGCTGTACTGGATGTAGGAGTACAGGAATCGGGACAACATGATACAGCTGTACTTGATGTAGGAGTACAGGAATCGGGACATCATGACACAGCTGTACTGGATGTAGGAGTACAGGAATCGGGACATCATGATACAGCTGTACTCGGTGTAGGAGTACAGGAATCGGGACATCATGATACAGCTGTACTGGAAGTAGGACTACAGGAATCGGGTCATCATGATACAGCTGTACTGGATGCAGTAGTACAGGAATCGGGACATCATGATACAGCTGTACTAGAAGTAGGACTACAGGAATTGGGACAACATGATCCAGTTGTACTGGAGCTCTACTGGATGTAGGATACAGGGATCGGGACATCATGATACAGCTGTACTGGGTGTAGGACTACAGGAATCGGGACATCATGATACAGTTGTACTGGATGTAGGAGTACAGGAATCGGGACATCATGATACAGCTGTACTGGATGTAGGAGTACAGGAATCGGGACATCATGATACAGCTGTACTGGATATAGGTGTACAGGAATCGGGACAACATGATATAGCTGTACTGGATGTTGGAGTACAGGAATCGGGACATCATGATACAGTTGTACTGGAGCTGTACTGGATGTAGGAGTACAGGAATCGGGACAACATGATACAGCTGTACTTGATGTAGGAGTACAGGAATCGGGACATCATGATACAGCTGTACTCGGTGTAGGAGTACAGGAATCGGGACATCATGATACAGCTGTACTGGAAGTAGGACTACAGGAATCGGGTCATCATGATACAGCTGTACTGGATGCAGTAGTATAGGAATCGGGACATCATGATACAGCTGTACTAGAAGTAGGACTACAGGAATTGGGACATCATGATCCAGTTGTACTGGAGCTCTACTGGATGTAGGATACAGGGATCGGGACATCATGATACAGCTGTACTGGGTGTAGGACTACAGGAACCGGGACATCATGATACAGTTGTACTGGATGTAGGAGTACAGGAATCGGGACATCATGATACAGCTGTACTGGATGTAGGAGTACAGGAATCGGGACATCATGATACAGCTGTACTGGATGTAGGACTACAGGAATCGGGACATCATGATACAGTTGTACTGGATGTAGGAATACAGGAATCGGGACATCATGATACAGCTGTACTGGATGTAGGAGTACAGGAATCGGGACATCATGATACAGGTGTATTGGATGTAGGAGTACAGGAATCAGGACATCATGATACAGCTGTACTGGAAGTAGGAGTACAGGAATCGGGACATCATGATACAGGTGTATTGGATGTAGGAGTACAGGAATCGGGACATCATGATACAGCTGTACTGGATGTAGGAGTACAGGAATCGGGACATCATGATACAGCTGTACTGGATGTAGGAGTACAGGACTCAGGACATCATGATACAGCTGTACTGGATATAGGTGTACAGTAATCAGGTCATCATGATACAGCTGTACTGGATGTAGGAGTACAGGAATTGGAACATCATGATATAGCTGTACTGGATGTTGGAGTACAGGTATCGGGACATCATGATATAGCTGTACTGGATGTTGGAGTACAGGAATCGGGACATCATGATACAGCTGTACTGGATATAGGTGTACAGTAATCAGGTCATCATGATACAGCTGTACTGGATGTAGGAGTACAGGAATTGGAACATCATGATATAGCTGTACTGGATGTTGGAGTACAGGTATCGGGACATCATGATACAGCTGTACTGGATGTAGGAGTACAGGAATCGGGACATCATGATACAGCTGTACTGGATGTAGGACTACAGGAATCGGGACATCATGATACAGTTGTACTGGATGTAGGAATACAGGAATCGGGACATCATGATACAGCTGTACTGGATGTAGGAGTACAGGAATCGGGACATCATGATACAGGTGTATTGGATGTAGGAGTACAGGAATCGGGACATCATGATACAGCTGTACTGGAAGTAGGAGTACAGGAATCGGGACATCATGACACAGGTGTATTGGATGTAGGAGTACAGGAATCGGGACATCATGATACAGCTGTACTGGATGTAGGAGTACAGGAATCGGGACATCATGATACAGCTGTACTGGATGTAGGAGTACAGGACTCGGGACATCATGATACAGCTGTACTGGATATAGGTGTACAGTAATCAGGTCATCATGATACAGCTGTACTGGATGTAGGAGTACAGGAATTGGAACATCATGATATAGCTGTACTGGGTGTAGGACTACAGGAACCGGGACATCATGATACAGTTGTACTGGATGTAGGAGTACAGGAATCGGGACATCATGATACAGCTGTACTGGATGTAGGAGTACAGGAATCGGGACATCATGATACAGCTGTACTGGATGTAGGACTACAGGAATCGGGACATCATGATACAGTTGTACTGGATGTAGGAATACAGGAATCGGGACATCATGATACAGCTGTACTGGATGTAGGAGTACAGGAATCGGGACATCATGATACAGGTGTATTGGATGTAGGAGTACAGGAATCAGGACATCATGATACAGCTGTACTGGAAGTAGGAGTACAGGAATCGGGACATCATGATACAGGTGTATTGGATGTAGGAGTACAGGAATCGGGACATCATGATACAGCTGTACTGGATGTAGGAGTACAGGAATCGGGACATCATGATACAGCTGTACTGGATGTAGGAGTACAGGACTCAGGACATCATGATACAGCTGTACTGGATATAGGTGTACAGTAATCAGGTCATCATGATACAGCTGTACTGGATGTAGGAGTACAGGAATTGGAACATCATGATATAGCTGTACTGGATGTTGGAGTACAGGTATCGGGACATCATGATATAGCTGTACTGGATGTTGGAGTACAGGAATCGGGACATCATGATACAGCTGTACTGGATATAGGTGTACAGTAATCAGGTCATCATGATACAGCTGTACTGGATGTAGGAGTACAGGAATTGGAACATCATGATATAGCTGTACTGGATGTTGGAGTACAGGTATCGGGACATCATGATACAGCTGTACTGGATGTAGGAGTACAGGAATCGGGACATCATGATACAGCTGTACTGGATGTAGGACTACAGGAATCGGGACATCATGATACAGTTGTACTGGATGTAGGAATACAGGAATCGGGACATCATGATACAGCTGTACTGGATGTAGGAGTACAGGAATCGGGACATCATGATACAGGTGTATTGGATGTAGGAGTACAGGAATCGGGACATCATGATACAGCTGTACTGGAAGTAGGAGTACAGGAATCGGGACATCATGATACAGGTGTATTGGATGTAGGAGTACAGGAATCGGGACATCATGATACAGCTGTACTGGATGTAGGAGTACAGGAATCGGGACATCATGATACAGCTGTACTGGATGTAGGAGTACAGGACTCGGGACATCATGATACAGCTGTACTGGATATAGGTGTACAGTAATCAGGTCATCATGATACAGCTGTACTGGATGTAGGAGTACAGGAATTGGAACATCATGATGTAGCTGTACTGGATGTTGGAGTACAGGTATCGGGACATCATGATACAGCTGTACTGGATGTAGGAGTACAGGAATCGGGACATCATGATACAGCTGTACTGGATGTAGGACTACAGGAATCGGGACATCATGATACAGTTGTACTGGATGTAGGAATACAGGAATCGGGACATCATGATACAGCTGTACTGGATGTAGGAGTACAGGAATCGGGACATCATGATACAGGTGTATTGGATGTAGGAGTACAGGAATCGGGACATCATGATACAGCTGTACTGGAAGTAGGAGTACAGGAATCGGGACATCATGATACAGGTGTATTGGATGTAGGAGTACAGGAATCGGGACATCATGATACAGCTGTACTGGATGTAGGAGTACAGGAATCGGGACATCATGATACAGCTGTACTGGATGTAGGAGTACAGGACTCGGGACATCATGATACAGCTGTACTGGATATAGGTGTACAGTAATCAGGTCATCATGATACAGCTGTACTGGATGTAGGAGTACAGGAATTGGAACATCATGATATAGCTGTACTGGATGTAGGAGTACAGGAATCGGGACAACATGATACAGCTGTACTGGATGTAGGAGTACAGGAATCGGGACATCATGATCCAGCTGTACTGGATGTAGGTCTACAGTAATCGGGACATCATGATACGGCTGTACTGGATGTAGCAGTACAGGAATCGGGACATCATGATACAGATGTATTGGATGTAGGACTACAGGAATCGGGACATCATAATACAGCTGTACTGGATGTAGGAGTACAGGAATCGGGACATCATGATACAGCTGTACTGGATATAGGAGTAAAGGAATCGGGACATCATGATACAGCTGTACTGGAAGTAGGACTACAGGAATCGGGACATCATGATACAGCTGTACTGGATGTAGGAGTACAGGAATCGGGACATCATGATACAGCTGTACTGGATATAGGTGTACAGTAATCGGGACATCATGATAAGGCTGTACTGGATGTAGCAGTACAGGAATCGGGACATCATGATACAGATGTATTGGATGTAGGACTACAGGAATCGGGACATCATAATACAGCTGTACTGGATGTAGGAGTACAGGAATCGGGACATCATGATACAGCTGTACTGGATATAGGTGTACAGGAATCGGGACAACATGATATAGCTGTACTGGATGTTGGAGTACAGTAATCGGGACATCATGATACAGTTGTACTGGAGCTGTACTGGATGTAGGAGTACAGGAATCGGGACAACATGATACAGCTGTACTTGATGTAGGAGTACAGGAATCGGGACATCATGACACAGCTGTACTGGATGTAGGAGTACAGGAATCGGGACATCATGATACAGCTGTACTCGGTGTAGGAGTACAGGAATCGGGACATCATGATACAGCTGTACTGGAAGTAGGACTACAGGAATCGGGTCATCATGATACAGCTGTACTGGATGCAGTAGTACAGGAATCGGGAAATCATGATACAGCTGTACTAGAAGTAGGACTACAGGAATTGGGACATCATGATCCAGTTGTACTGGAGCTCTACTGGATGTAGGATACAGGGATCGGGACATCATGATACAGCTGTACTGGGTGTAGGACTACAGGAATCGGGACATCATGATACAGTTGTACTGGATGTAGGAGTACAGGAATCGGGACATCATGATACAGCTGTACTGGATGTAGGAGTACAGGAATCGGGACATCATGATACAGCTGTACTGGATGTAGGACTACAGGAATCGGGACATCATGATACAGTTGTACTGGATGTAGGAATACAGGAATCGGGACATCATGATACAGCTGTACTGGATGTAGGAGTACAGGAATCGGGACATCATGATACAGGTGTATTGGATGTAGGAGTAAAGGAATCGGGACATCATGATACAGCTGTACTGGAAGTAGGAGTACAGGAATCGGGACATCATGATACAGGTGTATTGGATGTAGGAGTACAGGAATCGGGACATCATGATACAGCTGTACTGGATGTAGGAGTACAGGAATCGGGACATCATGATACAGCTGTACTGGATGTAGGAGTACAGGAATCGGGACATCATGATACAGCTGTACTGGATATAGGTGTACAGTAATCAGGTCATCATGATACAGCTGTACTGGATGTAGGAGTACAGGAATTGGAACATCATGATATAGCTGTACTGGATGTTGGAGTACAGGTATCGGGACATCATGATAAAGCTGTACTGGATGTTGGAGTACAGGAATCGGGACATCATGATACAGTTGTACTGGAGCTGTACTGGATGTAGGAGTACAGGAATCGGGACAACATGATACAGCTGTACTGGATGTAGGAGTACAGGAATCGGGACATCATGATACAGGTGTATTGGATGTAGGAGTACAGGAATCGGGACATCATGATCCAGCTGTACTGGATGTAGGTCTACAGTAATCGGGACATCATGATACGGCTGTACTGGATGTAGAAGTACAGGAATCGGGACATCACGATACAGGTGTATTGGATGTAGGAGTACAGGAATCGGGACATCATGATACAGCTGTACTGGAAGTAGGACTACAGGAATCGGGACATCATGATACAGCTGTACTGGATGTAGGAGTACAGGAATCGGGACATCATGATACAGCTGTACTGGATATAGGTGTACAGTAATCGGGACATCATGATAAGGCTGTACTGGATGTAGCAGTACAGGAATCGGGACATCATGATACAGATGTATTGGATGTAGGACTACAGGAATCGGGATATCATAATACAGCTGTACTGGATGTAGGAGTACAGGAATCGGGACATCATGATACAGCTGTACTGGATATAGGTGTACAGGAATCGGGACATCATGATATAGCTGTACTGGATGTTGGAGTACAGTAATCGGGACATCATGATACAGTTGTACTGGAGCTGTACTGATGTAGGAGTACAGGAATCGGGACATCATGATACAGTTGTACTGGATGTAGGAGTACAGGAATCGGGACATCATGATACAGCTGTACTGGATGTAGGAGTACAGGAATCGGGACATCATGATACAGCTGTACTGGATGTAGGACTACAGGAATCGGGACATCATGATACAGTTGTACTGGATGTAGGAATACAGGAATCGGGACATCATGATACAGCTGTACTGGATGTAGGAGTACAGGAATCG
Source organism: Hypanus sabinus (assembly GCF_030144855.1). Taxonomy (NCBI): domain Eukaryota; kingdom Metazoa; phylum Chordata; class Chondrichthyes; order Myliobatiformes; family Dasyatidae; genus Hypanus; species Hypanus sabinus. Next base: position 255,641 of record NW_026780362.1, on the reverse strand, counting down.
GGACATCATGATACAGCTTTGTTATTGGATGTAGGAGTAAAGGAATCGGGACATCATGATACAGCTGTACTGGAAGTAGGAGTACAGGAATCGGGACATCATGATACAGGTGTATTGGATGTAGGAGTACAGGAATCGGGACATCATGATACAGCTGTACTGGATGTAGGAGTACAGGAATCGGGACATCATGATACAGCTGTACTGGATGTAGGAGTACAGGAATCGGGACATCATGATACAGCTGTACTGGATATAGGTGTACAGTAATCAGGTCATCATGATACAGCTGTACTGGATGTAGGAGTACAGGAATTGGAACATCATGATATAGCTGTACTGGATGTTGGAGTACAGGTATCGGGACATCATGATAAAGCTGTACTGGATGTTGGAGTACAGGAATCGGGACATCATGATACAGTTGTACTGGAGCTGTACTGGATGTAGGAGTACAGGAATCGGGACAACATGATACAGCTGTACTGGATGTAGGAGTACAGGAATCGGGACATCATGATACAGGTGTATTGGATGTAGGAGTACAGGAATCGGGACATCATGATCCAGCTGTACTGGATGTAGGTCTACAGTAATCGGGACATCATGATACGGCTGTACTGGATATAGAAGTACAGGAATCGGGACATCACGATACAGGTGTATTGGATGTAGGAGTACAGGAATCGGGACATCATGATACAGCTGTACTGGAAGTAGGACTACAGGAATCGGGACATCATGATACAGCTGTACTGGATGTAGGAGTACAGGAATCGGGACATCATGATACAGCTGTACTGGATATAGGTGTACAGTAATCGGGACATCATGATAAGGCTGTACTGGATGTAGCAGTACAGGAATCGGGACATCATGATACAGATGTATTGGATGTAGGACTACAGGAATCGGGATATCATAATACAGCTGTACTGGATGTAGGAGTACAGGAATCGGGACATCATGATACAGCTGTACTGGATATAGGTGTACAGGAATCGGGACATCATGATATAGCTGTACTGGATGTTGGAGTACAGTAATCGGGACATCATGATACAGTTGTACTGGAGCTGTACTGGATGTAGGAGTACAGGAATCGGGACAACATGATACAGCTGTACTTGATGTAGGAGTACAGGAATCGGGACATCATGACACAGCTGTACTGGATGTAGGAGTACAGGAATCGGGACATCATGATACAGCTGTACTCGGTGTAGGAGTACAGGAATCGGGACATCATGATACAGCTGTACTGGAAGTAGGACTACAGGAATCGGGTCATCATGATACAGCTGTACTGGATGCAGTAGTACAGGAATCGGGACATCATGATACAGCTGTTCAAGAAGTAGGACTACAGGAATTCGGACACCATGATACAGTTGTACTGGATGTAGGAATACAGGAATCGGGACATCATGATACAGCTGTACTGGATATAGGTGTACAGGAATCGGGACATCATGATAAGGCTGTACTGGATGTAGGAGTACAGGAATTGGATCATCATGATATAGCTGTACTGGATGTTGGAGTACAGGAATCGGGACATCATGATATAGCTGTACTGGATGTTGGAGTACAGGAATCGGGACATCATGATACAGTTGTGCTGGAGCTGTACTGGATGTAGGAGTACAGGAATCGGGACAACATGATACAGCTGTACTTGATGTAGGAGTACAGGAATCGGGACATCATGACACAGCTGTACTGGATGTAGAAGTACAGGAATCGGGACATCATGATACAGGTGTATTGGATGTAGGAGTACAGGAATCGGGACATCATGATAGAGCTGTACTGGAAGTAGGACTACAGGAATCGGGACATCATGATACAGCAGTACTGGATGTAGGAGTACAGGAATCGGGACATCATGATACAGCTGTACTGGATATAGGTGTACAGTAATCGGGACATCATGATAAGGCTGTACTGTATGTAGCAGTACAGGAATTGGAACATCATGATATAGCTGTACTGGATGTTGGAGTACAGTAATCGGGACATCATGATACAGTTGTACTGGAGCTGTACTTGATGTAGGAGTACAGGAATCGGGACATCATGAAACAGCTGTACTGGATGTAGGAGTACAGGAATCGGGACATCATGATACAGCTGTACTCGGTGTAGGAGTACAGGAATCGGGACATCATGATACAGCTGTACTGGAAGTAGGACTACAGGAATCGGGTCATCATGATACAGCTGTACTAGAAGTAGGACTACAGGAATTGGGACATCATGATACAGCTGTACTGGATGTTGAAGTACAGGAATCGGCACATCATGATACAGCTGTACTGGATGTAGGAATACCAGAATCGGGACATCATGATCCAGTTGTACTGGATGTAGGAGTACAGGAATCGGGACATCATGATACAGCTGTACTGGATATAGGTGTACAGTAATCAGGTCATCATGATACAGTTGTACTGGATGTAGGAATACAGGAATCGGGACATCATGATACAGCTGTACTGGATATAGGTGTACAGGAATCGGGACATCATGATAAGGCTGTACTGGATGTAGGAGTACAGGAATTGGAACATCATGATATAGCTGTACTGGATGTTGGAGTACAGGAATCGGGACATCATGATATAGCTGTACTGGATGTTGGAGTACAGGAATCGGGACATCATGATACAGTTGTACTGGAGCTGTACTGGATGTAGGAGTACAGGAATCGGGACAACATGATACAGCTGTACTTGATGTAGGAGTACAGGAATCGGGACATCATGACACAGCTGTACTGGATGTAGAAGTACAGGAATCGGGACATCATGATACAGGTGTATTGGATGTAGGAGTACAGGAATCGGGACATCATGATACAGCTGTACTGGAAGTAGGACTACAGGAATCGGGACATCATGATACAGCTGTACTGGATGTAGGAGTACAGGAATCGGGACATCATGATACAGCTGTACTGGATATAGGTGTACAGTAATCGGGACATCATGATAAGGCTGTACTGTATGTAGCAGTACAGGAATTGGAACATCATGATATAGCTGTACTGGATGTTGGAGTACAGTAATCGGGACATCATGATACAGTTGTACTGGAGCTGTACTTGATGTAGGAGTACAGGAATCGGGACATCATGACACAGCTGTACTGGATGTAGGAGTACAGGAATCGGGACATCATGATACAGCTGTACTCGGTGTAGGAGTACAGGAATCGGGACATCATGATACAGCTGTACTGGAAGTAGGACTACAGGAATCGGGTCATCATGATACAGCTGTACTAGAAGTAGGACTACAGGAATTGGGACATCATGATACAGCTGTACTGGACGTTGAAGTACAGGAATCGGCACATCATGATACAGCTGTACTGGATGTAGGAGTACAGGAATCGGGACATCATGATCCAGTTGTACTGGATGTAGGATACAGGGATCGGGACATCATGATACAGCTGTACTGGGTGTAGGATACAGGAATCGGGACATCATGATACAGCTGTACTGGATGTAGGATACAGGAATCGGGACATCATGATACAGCTGTACTGGATGTAGGATACAGGAATCGGGACATCATGATTCAGTTGTACTGGATGTTGTACTGGAATTGGGACATAATGTGTAGATCTGTACTTGGTGTCGCTGGTTTAGATATTGGGAAGTCATGTTATAGCTGTACTGGATGTTGGAGTACAGGAATCGGGACATCATGTACAGTTGTACTGGAGCTGTACTGGATGTAGGAGTACAGGAATCGGGACAACATGATACAGCTGTACTTGATGTAGGAGTACAGGAATCGGGACATCATGACACAGCTGTACTGGATGTAGGAGTACAGGAATCAGGACATCATGATACAGGTGTATTGGATGTAGGAGTACAGGAATCGGGACATCATGATCCAGCTGTACTGGATGTAGGTGTACAGTAATCGGGACATCATGATACGGCTGTACTGGATGTAGAAGTACAGGAATCGGGACATCATGATACAGGTGTATTGGATGTAGGAGTACAGGAATCGGGACATCATGATACAGCTGTACTGGAAGTAGGAATACAGGAATCGGGACATCATGATACAGCTGTACTGGATGTAGGAGTACAGGAATCGGGACATCATGATACAGCTGTACTGGATATAGGTGTACAGTAATCGGGACATCATGATAAGGCTGTACTGGATGTAGCAGTACAGGAATCGGGACATCATGATACAGGTGTATTGGATGTAGGACTACAGGAATCGGGACATCATAATACAGCTGTACTGGATGTAGGAGTACAGGAATCGGGACATCATGATACAGCTGTACTGGATATAGGTGTACAGGAATCGGGACATCATGATATAGCTGTACTGGATGTTGGAGTACAGTAATCGGGACATCATGATACAGTTGTACTGGAGCTGTACTGGATGTAGGAGTACAGGAATCGGGACAACATCATACAGCTGTACTTGATGTAGGAGTACAGGAATCGGGACATCATGACACAGCTGTACTCGGTGTAGGAGTACAGGAATCGGTACATCATGATACAGCTGTACTGGAAGTAGGACTACAGGAATCGGGTCATCATGATACAGCTGTACTGGATGCAGTAGTACAGGAATCGGGACATCATGATACAGCTGTACTAGAAGTAGGACTACAGGAATTGGGACATCATGATCCAGTTGTACTGGAGCTGTACTGGATGTAGGATACAGGGATCGGGACATCATGATACAGCTGTACTGGATGTAGGAGTACAGGAATCGGGACATCATGACACAGCTGTACTGGATGTAGGAGTACAGGAATCGGGACATCATGATACAGCTGTACTCGGTGTAGGAGTACAGGAATCGGGACATCATGATAGAGCTGTACTGGAAGTAGGACTACAGGAATCGGGTCATCATGATACAGCTGTACTAGAAGTAGGACTACAGGAATTGGGACATCATGATACAGCTGTACTGGACGTTGAAGTACAGGAATCGGCACATCATGATACAGCTGTACTGGATGTAGGAGTACAGGAATCGGGACATCATGATCCAGTTGTACTGGATGTAGGATACAGGGATCGGGACATCATGATACAGCTGTACTGGGTGTAGGATACAGGAATCGGGACATCATGATACAGCTGTACTGGATGTAGGATACAGGAATCGGGACATCATGATACAGCTGTACTGGATGTAGGATACAGGAATCGGGACATCATGATACAGTTGTACTGGATGTTGTACTGGAATTGGGACATAATGTGTAGATCTGTACTTGGTGTCGCTGGTTTAGATATTGGGAAGTCATGTTATAGCTGTACTGGATGTTGGAGTACAGGAATCGGGACATCATGTACAGTTGTACTGGAGCTGTACTGGATGTAGGAGTACAGGAATCGGGACAACATGATACAGCTGTACTTGATGTAGGAGTACAGGAATCGGGACATCATGACACAGCTGTACTGGATGTAGGAGTACAGGAATCAGGACATCATGATACAGGTGTATTGGATGTAGGAGTACAGGAATCGGGACATCATGATCCAGCGGTACTGGATGTAGGTGTACAGTAATCGGGACATCATGATACGGCTGTACTGGATGTAGAAGTACAGGAATCGGGACATCATGATACAGGTGTATTGGATGTAGGAGTACAGGAATCGGGACATCATGATACAGCTGTACTGGAAGTAGGAATACAGGAATCGGGACATCATGATACAGCTGTACTGGATGTAGGAGTACAGGAATCGGGACATCATGATACAGCTGTACTGGATATAGGTGTACAGTAATCGGGACATCATGATAAGGCTGTACTGGATGTAGCAGTACAGGAATCGGGACATCATGATACAGGTGTATTGGATGTAGGACTACAGGAATCGGGACATCATAATACAGCTGTACTGGATGTAGGAGTACAGGAATCGGGACATCATGATACAGCTGTACTGGATATAGGTGTACAGGAATCGGGACATCATGATATAGCTGTACTGGATGTTGGAGTACAGTAATCGGGACATCATGATACAGTTGTACTGGAGCTGTACTGGATGTAGGAGTACAGGAATCGGGACAACATGATACAGCTGTACTTGATGTAGGAGTACAGGAATCGGGACATCATGACACAGCTGTACTCGGTGTAGGAGTACAGGAATCGGTACATCATGATACAGCTGTACTGGAAGTAGGACTACAGGAATCGGGTCATCATGATACAGCTGTACTGGATGCAGTAGTACAGGAATCGGGACATCATGATACAGCTGTACTAGAAGTAGGACTACAGGAATTGGGACATCATGATCCAGTTGTACTGGAGCTGTACTGGATGTAGGATACAGGGATCGGGACATCATGATACAGCTGTACTGGATGTAGGAGTACAGGAATCGGGACATCATGACACAGCTGTACTGGATGTAGGAGTACAGGAATCGGGACATCATGATACAGCTGTACTCGGTGTAGGAGTACAGGAATCGGGACATCATGATACAGCTGTACTGGAAGTAGGACTACAGGAATCGGGACATCATGATACTGCTGTTCTGGATGTAGGAGTACAGGAATCAGGGCATCATGATACAGCTGTACTGGATGTAGGACTACAGGAATCAGGACATTATGATACAGTTGTACTGGATGTAGGAGTACAGGGATCGGGACATCATGATACAGCTGTACTGGGTGTAGGACTACAGGAATCCGGACATCATGATACAGTTGTACTGGATGTAGGAGTACAGGAATCGGGACATCATGATACAGCTGTACTGGATGTAGGACTACAGGAATAGGGACATCATGATACAGTTGTACTGGATGTAGGAATACAGGAATCGGGACATCATGATACAGCTGTACTGGATGTAGGAGTACAGGAATCGGGACATCATGATACAGCTGTACTGGATATAGGTGTACAGTAATCGGGACATCATGATAAGGCTGTACTGGATGTAGGAGTACAGGAATTGGAACATCATGATATAGCTGTACTGGATGTTGGAGTACAGGAATCGGGACATCATGATATAGCTGTACTGGATGTTCGAGTACAGGAATCGGGACATCATGATACTTTTGTACTGGAGCTGTACTGGATGTAGGAGTACAGGAATCGGGACAACATGATACAGCTGTACTTGATGTAGGAGTACAGGAATCGGGACATCATGACACAGCTGTACTGGATGTAGAAGTACAGGAATCGGGACATCATGATACAGGTGTATTGGATGTAGGAGTACAGGAATCGGGACATCATGATACAGCTGTACTGGAAGTAGGACTACAGGAATCGGGACATCATGATACAGCTGTACTGGATGTAGGAGTACAGGAATCGGGACATCATGATACAGCTGTACTGGATATAGGTGTACAGTAATCGGGACATCATGATAAGGCTGTACTGTATGTAGCAGTACAGGAATTGGAACATCATGATATAGCTGTACTGGATGTTGGAGTACAGTAATCGGGACATCATGATACAGTTGTACTGGAGCTGTACTTGATGTAGGAGTACAGGAATCGGGACATCATGACACAGCTGTACTGGATGTAGGAGTACAGGAATCGGGACATCATGATACAGCTGTACTCGGTGTAGGAGTACAGGAATCGGGACATCATGATACAGCTGTACTGGAAGTAGGACTACAGGAATCGGGTCATCATGATACAGCTGTACTAGAAGCAGGACTACAGAAATTGGGACATCATGATACAGCTGTACTGGATGTAGAAGTACAGGAATCGGGACATCATGATACAGGTGTATTGGATGTAGGAGTACAGGAATCGGGACATCATGATACAGCTGTACTGGAAGTAGGACTACAGGAATCGGGACATCATGATACAGCTGTACTGGATGTAGGAGTACAGGAATCGGGACATCATGATACAGCTGTACTGGATATAGGTGTACAGTAATCGGGACATCATGATAAGGCTGTACTGTATGTAGCAGTACAGGAATTGGAACATCATGATATAGCTGTACTGGATGTTGGAGTACAGTAATCGGGACATCATGATACAGTTGTACTGGAGCTGTACTTGATGTAGGAGTACAGGAATCGGGACATCATGACACAGCTGTACTGGATGTAGGAGTACAGGAATCGGGACATCATGATACAGCTGTACTCGGTGTAGGAGTACAGGAATCGGGACATCATGATACAGCTGTACTGGAAGTAGGACTACAGGAATCGGGTCATCATGATACAGCTGTACTAGAAGTAGGACTACAGGAATTGGGACATCATGATACAGCTGTACTGGATGTTGAAGTACAGGAATCGGCACATCATGATACAGCTGTACTGGATGTAGGAGTACAGGAATCGGGACATCATGATCCAGTTGTACTGGATGTAGGATACAGGGATCGGGACATCATGATACAGCTGTACTGGGTGTAGGATACAGGAATCGGGACATCATGATACAGGTGTATTGGATGTAGGAATACAGGAATCGGGACATCATGATAGAGCTGTACTGGAAGTAGGACTACAGGAATCGGGACATCATGATACAGCAGTACTGGATGTAGGAGTACAGGAATCGGGACATCATGATACAGCTGTACTGGATATAGGTGTACAGGAATCGGGACATCATGATATAGCTGTACTGGATGTTGGAGTACAGTAATCGGGACATCATGATACAGTTGTACTGGAGCTGTACTGGATGTAGGAGTACAGGAATCGGGACAACATGATACAGCTGTACTTGATGTAGGAGTACAGGAATCGGGACATCATGACACAGCTGTACTCGGTGTAGGAGTACAGGAATCGGTACATCATGATACAGCTGTACTGGAAGTAGGACTACAGGAATCGGGTCATCATGATACAGCTGTACTGGATGCAGTAGTACAGGAATCGGGACATCATGATACAGCTGTACTAGAAGTAGGACTACAGGAATTGGGACATCATGATCCAGTTGTACTGGAGTTGTACTGGATGTAGGATACAGTGATCGGGACATCATGATACAGCTGTACTGGATGTTGGAGTACAGGAATCGGGACATCATGACACAGCTGTACTGGATGTAGGAGTTCAGGAATCGGGACATCATGATACAGCTGTACTCGGTGTAGGAGTACAGGAATCGGGACATCATGATACAGCTGTACTGGAAGTAGGACTACAGGAATCGGGACATCATGATACTGCTGTTCTGGATGTAGGAGTACAGGAATCAGGGCATCATGATACAGCTGTACTGGATGTAGGACTACAGGAATCAGGACATTATGATACAGTTGTACTGGATGTAGGAGTACAGGAATCGGGACATCATGATACAGCTGTACTGGAAGTAGGACTACAGGAATCGGGTCATCATGATACAGCTGTACTGGATGCAGTAGTACAGGAATCGGGACATCATGATACAGCTGTACTAGAAGTAGGACTACAGGAATTGGGACATCATGATCCAGTTGTACTGGAGCTCTACTGGATGTAGGATACAGGGATCGGGACATCATGATACAGCTGTACTGGGTGTAGGACTACAGGAATCGGGACATCATGATACAGTTGTACTGGATGTAGGAGTACAGGAATCGGGACATCATGATACAGCTGTACTGGATGTAGGAGTACAGGAATCGGGACATCATGATACAGCTGTACTGGATGTAGGACTACAGGAATCGGGACATCATGATACAGTTGTACTGGATGTAGGAATACAGGAATCGGGACATCATGATACAGCTGTACTGGATGTAGGAGTACAGGAATCGGGACATCATGATACAGCTGTACTGGATATAGGTGTACAGTAATCGGGACATCATGATAAGGCTGTACTGGATGTAGGAGTACAGGAATTGGAACATCATGATATAGCTGTACTGGATGTTGGAGTACAGGAATCGGGACATCATGATATAGCTGTACTGGATGTTGGAGTACAGGAATCGGGACATCATGATACAGTTGTACTGGAGCTGTACTGGATGTAGGAGTACAGGAATCGGGACAACATGATACAGCTGTACTTGATGTAGGAGTACAGGAATCGGGACATCATGACACAGCTGTACTGGATGTAGAAGTACAGGAATCGGGACATCATGATACAGGTGTATTGGATGTAGGAGTACAGGAATCGGGACATCATGATACAGCTGTACTGGAAGTAGGACTACAGGAATCGGGACATCATGATACAGCTGTACTGGATGTAGGAGTACAGGAATCGGGACATCATGATACAGCTGTACTGGATATAGGTGTACAGTAATCGGGACATCATGATAAGGCTGTACTGTATGTAGCAGTACAGGAATTGGAACATCATGATATAGCTGTACTGGATGTTGGAGTACAGTAATCGGGACATCATGATACAGTTGTACTGGAGCTGTACTTGATGTAGGAGTACAGGAATCGGGACATCATGACACAGCTGTACTGGATGTAGGAGTACAGGAATCGGGACATCATGATACAGCTGTACTCGGTGTAGGAGTACAGGAATCGGGACATCATGATACAGCTGTACTGGAAGTAGGACTACAGGAATCGGGTCATCATGATACAGCTGTACTAGAAGTAGGACTACAGGAATTGGGACATCATGATACAGCTGTACTGGATGTTGAAGTACAGGAATCGGCACATCATGATACAGCTGTACTGGATGTAGGAGTACAGGAATCGGGACATCATGATCCAGTTGTACTGGATGTAGGATACAGGGATCGGGACATCATGATACAGCTGTACTGGGTGTAGGATACTGGAATCGGGACATCATGATACAGCTGTACTGGATGTAGGATACAGGAATCGGGACATCATGATACAGCTGTACTGGATGTAGGATACAGGAATCGGGACATCATGATACAGTTGTACTGGATGTTGTACTGGAATTGGGACATAATGTGTAGATCTGTACTTGGTGTCGCTGGTTTAGATATTGGGAAGTCATGTTATAGCTGTACTGGATGTTGGAGTACAGGAATCGGGACATCATGATACAGTTGTACTGGAGCTGTACTGGATGTAGGAGTACAGGAATCGGGACAACATGATACAGCTGTACTTGATGTAGGAGTACAGGAATCGGGACATCATGACACAGCTGTACTGGATGTAGGAGTACAGGAATCGGAACATCATGATACAGGTGTATTGGATGTAGGAGTACAGGAATCGGGACATCATGATCCAGCTGTACTGGATGTAGGTGTACAGTAATCGGGACATCATGATACGGCTGTACTGGATGTAGAAGTACAGGAATCGGGACATCATGATACAGGTGTATTGGATGTAGGAGTACAGGAATCGGGACATCATGATACAGCTGTACTGGAAGTAGGACTACAGGAATCGGGACATCATGATACAGCTGTACTGGATATAGGTGTACAGTAATCGGGACATCATGATAAGGCTGTACTGGATGTAGCAGTACAGGAATCGGGACATCATGATACAGGTGTATTGGATGTAGGAATACAGGAATCGGGACATCATAATACAGCTGTACTGAATGTAGGAGTACAGGAATCGGGACATCATGATACAGCTGTACTGGATATAGGTGTACAGGAATCGGGACATCATGATATAGCTGTACTGGATGTTGGAGTACAGTAATCGGGACATCATGATACAGTTGTACTGGAGCTGTACTGGATGTAGGAGTACAGGAATCGGGACAACATGATACAGCTGTACTTGATGTAGGAGTACAGGAATCGGGACATCATGACACAGCTGTTCTCGGTGTAGGAGTACAGGAATCGGGACATCATGATACAGCTGTACTGGAAGTAGGAATACAGGAATCGGGACATCATGATACAGCTGTACTGGATGTAGGAGTACAGGAATCGGGACATCATGATACAGCTGTACTGGATATAGGTGTACAGTAATCGGGACATCATGATAAGGCTGTACTGGATGTAGCAGTACAGGAATCGGGACATCATGATACAGGTGTATTGGATGTAGGACTACAGGAATCGGGACATCATAATACAGCTGTACTGGATGTAGGAGTACAGGAATCGGGACATCATGATACAGCTGTACTGGATATAGGTGTACAGGAATCGGGACATCATGATATAGCTGTACTGGATGTTGGAGTACAGTAATCGGGACATCATGATACAGTTGTACTGGAGCTGTACTGGATGTAGGAGTACAGGAATCGGGACAACATCATACAGCTGTACTTGATGTAGGAGTACAGGAATCGGGACATCATGACACAGCTGTACTCGGTGTAGGAGTACAGGAATCGGTACATCATGATACAGCTGTACTGGAAGTAGGACTACAGGAATCGGGTCATCATGATACAGCTGTACTGGATGCAGTAGTACAGGAATCGGGACATCATGATACAGCTGTACTAGAAGTAGGACTACAGGAATTGGGACATCATGATCCAGTTGTACTGGAGCTGTACTGGATGTAGGATACAGGGATCGGGACATCATGATACAGCTTTACTGGATGTAGGAGTACAGGAATCGGGACATCATGACACAGCTGTACTGGATGTAGGAGTACAGGAATCGGGACATCATGATACAGCTGTACTCGGTGTAGGAGTACAGGAATCGGGACATCATGATACATCTGTACTGGAAGTAGGACTACAGGAATCGGGACATCATGATACTGCTGTTCTGGATGTAGGAGTACAGGAATCAGGGCATCATGATACAGCTGTACTGGATGTAGGACTACAGGAATCAGGACATTATGATACAGTTGTACTGGATGTAGGAGTACAGGAATCGGGACATCATGATACAGCTGTACTGGAAGTAGGACTACAGGAATCGGGTCATCATGATACAGCTGTACTGGATGCAGTAGTACAGGAATCGGGACATCATGATACAGCTGTACTAGAAGTAGGACTACAGGAATTGGGACATCATGATCCAGTTGTACTGGAGCTCTACTGGATGTAGGATACAGGGATCGGGACATCATGATACAGCTGTACTGGGTGTAGGACTACAGGAATCGGGACATCATGATACAGTTGTACTGGATGTAGGAGTACAGGAATCGGGACATCATGATACAGCTGTACTGGATGTAGGAGTACAGGAATCGGGACATCATGATACAGCTGTACTGGATGTAGGACTACAGGAATCGGGACATCATGATACAGTTGTACTGGATGTAGGAATACAGGAATCGGGACATCATGATACAGCTGTACTGGATGTAGGAGTACAGGAATCGGGACATCATGATACAGCTGTACTGGATATAGGTGTACAGTAATCGGGACATCATGATAAGGCTGTACTGGATGTAGGAGTACAGGAATTGGAACATCATGATATAGCTGTACTGGATGTTGGAGTACAGGAATCGGGACATCATGATATAGCTGTACTGGATGTTGGAGTACAGGAATCGGGACATCATGATACAGTTGTTCTGGAGCTGTACTGGATGTAGGAGTACAGGAATCGGGACAACATGATACAGCTGTACTTGATGTAGGAGTACAGGAATCGGGACATCATGACACAGCTGTACTGGATGTAGAAGTACAGGAATCGGGACATCATGATACAGGTGTATTGGATGTAGGAGTACAGGAATCGGGACATCATGATACAGCTGTACTGGAAGTAGGACTACAGGAATCGGGACATCATGATATAGCTGTACTGCATGTTGGAGTACAGGAATCGGGACATCATGACACAGCTGTACTGGATGTAGAAGTACAGGAATCGGGACATCATGATACAGGTGTATTGGATGTAGGAGTACAGGAATCGGGACATCATGATACAGCTGTACTGGAAGTAGGACTACAGGAATCGGGACATCATGATACAGCTGTACTGGATGTAGGAGTACAGGAATCGGGACATCATGATACAGCTGTACTGGATATAGGTGTACAGTAATCGGGACATCATGATAAGGCTGTACTGTATGTAGCAGTACAGGAATTGGAACATCATGATATAGCTGTACTGGATGTTGGAGTACAGTAATCGGGACATCATGATACAGTTGTACTGGAGCTGTACTTGATGTATGAGTACAGGAATCGGGACATCATGACACAGCTGTACTGGATGTAGGAGTACAGGAATCGGGACATCATGATACAGCTGTACTCGGTGTAGGAGTACAGGAATCGGGACATCATGATACAGCTGTACTGGAAGTAGGACTACAGGAATCGGGTCATCATGATACAGCTGTACTAGAAGTAGGACTACAGGAATTGGGACATCATGATACAGCTGTACTGGATGTTGAAGTACAGGAATCGGCACATCATGATACAGCTGTACTGGATGTAGGAGTACAGGAATCGGGACATCATTATCCAGTTGTACTGGATGTAGGATACAGGGATCGGGACATCATGATACAGCTGTACTGGGTGTAGGATACTGGAATCGGGACATCATGATACAGCTGTACTGGATGTAGGATACAGGAATCGGGACATCATGATACAGCTGTACTGGATGTAGGATATAGGAATCGGGACATCATGATACAGTTGTACTGGATGTTGTACTGGAATTGGGACATAATGTGTAGATCTGTACTTGGTGTCGCTGGTTTAGATATTGGGAAGTCATGTTATAGCTGTACTGGATGTTGGAGTACAGGAATCGGGACATCATGATACAGTTGTACTGGAGCTGTACTGGATGTAGGAGTACAGGAATCGGGACAACATGATACAGCTGTACTTGATGTAGGAGTACAGGAATCGGGACATCATGACACAGCTGTACTGGATGTAGGAGTACAGGAATCGGAACATCATGATACAGGTGTATTGGATGTAGGACTACAGGAATCGGGACATCATGATACAGCTGTACTGGAAGTAGGACTACAGGAATCGGGACATCATGATACAGCTGTACTGGATATAGGTGTACAGTAATCGGGACATCATGATAAGGCTGTACTGGATGTAGCAGTACAGGAATCGGGACATCATGATACAGGTGTATTGGATGTAGGACTACAGGAATCGGGACATCATAATACAGCTGTACTGGATGTAGGAGTACAGGAATCGGGACATCATGATACAGCTGTACTGGATATAGGTGTACAGGAATCGGGACATCATGATATAGCTGTACTGGATGTTGGAGTACAGTAATCGGGACATCATGATACAGTTGTACTGGAGCTGTACTGGATGTAGGAGTACAGGAATCGGGACAACATGATACAGCTGTACTTGATGTAGGAGTACAGGAATCGGGACATCATGACACAGCTGTTCTCGGTGTAGGAGTACAGGAATCGGGACATCATGATACAGCTGTACTGGAAGTAGGAATACAGGAATCGGGACATCATGATACAGCTGTACTGGATGTAGGAGTACAGGAATCGGGACATCATGATACAGCTGTACTGGATATAGGTGTACAGTAATCGGGACATCATGATAAGGCTGTACTGGATGTAGCAGTACAGGAATCGGGACATCATGATACAGGTGTATTGGATGTAGGACTACAGGAATCGGGACATCATAATACAGCTGTACTGGATGTAGGAGTACAGGAATCGGGACATCATGATACAGCTGTACTGGATATAGGTGTACAGGAATCGGGACATCATGATATAGCTGTACTGGATGTTGGAGTACAGTAATCGGGACATCATGATACAGTTGTACTGGAGCTGTACTGGATGTAGGAGTACAGGAATCGGGACAACATCATACAGCTGTACTTGATGTAGGAGTACAGGAATCGGGACATCATGACACAGCTGTACTCGGTGTAGGAGTACAGGAATCGGTACATCATGATACAGCTGTACTGGAAGTAGGACTACAGGAATCGGGTCATCATGATACAGCTGTACTGGATGCAGTAGTACAGGAATCGGGACATCATGATACAGCTGTACTAGAAGTAGGACTACAGGAATTGGGACATCATGATCCAGTTGTACTGGAGCTGTACTGGATGTAGGATACAGGGATCGGGACATCATGATACAGCTTTACTGGATGTAGGAGTACAGGAATCGGGACATCATGACACAGCTGTACTGGATGTAGGAGTACAGGAATCGGGACATCATGATACAGCTGTACTCGGTGTAGGAGTACAGGAATCGGGACATCATGATACAGCTGTACTGGAAGTAGGACTACAGGAATCGGGACATCATGATACTGCTGTTCTGGATGTAGGAGTACAGGAATCAGGGCATCATGATACAGCTGTACTGGATGTAGGACTACAGGAATCAGGACATTATGATACAGTTGTACTGGATGTAGGAGTACAGGAATCGGGACATCATGATACAGCTGTACTGGAAGTAGGACTACAGGAATCGGGTCATCATGATACAGCTGTACTGGATGCAGTAGTACAGGAATTGGGACATCATGATACAGCTGTACTAGAAGTAGGACTACAGGAATTGGGACATCATGATCCAGTTGTACTGGAGCTCTACTGGATGTAGGATACAGGGATCGGGACATCATGATACAGCTGTACTGGGTGTAGGACTACAGGAATCGGGACATCATGATACAGTTGTACTGGATGTAGGAGTACAGGAATCGGGACATCATGATACAGCTGTACTGGATGTAGGAGTACAGGAATCGGGACATCATGATACAGCTGTACTGGATGTAGGACTACAGGAATCGGGACATCATGATACAGTTGTACTGGATGTAGGAATACAGGAATCGGGACATCATGATACAGCTGTACTGGATGTAGGAGTACAGGAATCGGGACATCATGATACAGCTGTACTGGATATAGGTGTACAGTAATCGGGACATCATGATAAGGCTGTACTGGATGTAGGAGTACAGGAATCGGGACATCATGACACAGCTGTACTGGATGTAGAAGTACAGGAATCGGGACATCATGATACAGGTGTATTGGATGTAGGAGTACAGGAATCGGGACATCATGATACAGCTGTACTGGAAGTAGGACTACAGGAATCGGGACATCATGATACAGCTGTACTGGATGTAGGAGTACAGGAATCGGGACATCATGATACAGCTGTACTGGAAGTAGGACTACAGGAATCGGGACATCATGATAAGGCTGTACTGTATGTAGCAGTACAGGAATTGGAACATCATGATATAGCTGTACTGGATGTTGGAGTACAGTAATCGGGACATCATGATACAGTTGTACTGGAGCTGTACTTGATGTAGGAGTACAGGAATCGGGACATCATGACACAGCTGTACTGGATGTAGGAGTACAGGAATCGGGACATCATGATACAGCTGTACTGGATGTTGAAGTACAGGAATCGGCACATCATGATACAGCTGTACTGGATGTAGGAGTACAGGAATTGGGACATCATGATCCAGTTGTACTGGATGTAGGATACAGGGATCGGGACATCATGATACAGCTGTACTGGGTGTAGGATACTGGAATCGGGACATCATGATACAGCTGTACTGGATGTAGGATACAGGAATCGGGACATCATGATACAGCTGTACTGGATGTAGGATACAGGAATCGGGACATCATGATACAGTTGTACTGGATGTTGTACTGGAATTGGGACATAATGTGTAGATCTGTACTTGGTGTCGCTGGTTTAGATATTGGGAAGTCATGTTATAGCTGTACTGGATGTTGGAGTACAGGAATCGGGACATCATGATACAGTTGTACTGGAGCTGTACTGGATGTAGGAGTACAGGAATCGGGACAACATGATACAGCTGTACTTGATGTAGGAGTACAGGAATCGGGACATCATGACACAGCTGTACTGGATGTAGGAGTACAGGAATCGGAACATCATGATACAGGTGTATTGGATGTAGGAGTACAGGAATCGGGACATCATGATCCAGCTGTACCTGATGTAGGTGTACAGTAATCGGGACATCATGATACGGCTGTACTGGATGTAGAAGTACAGGAATCGGGACATCATGATACAGGTGTATTGGATGTAGGAGTACAGGAATCGGGACATCATGATACAGCTGTACTGGAAGTAGGACTACAGGAATCGGGACATCATGATACAGCTGTACTGGATATAGGTGTACAGTAATCGGGACATCATGATAAGGCTGTACTGGATGTAGCAGTACAGGAATCGGGACATCATGATACAGGTGTATTGGATGTAGGACTACAGGAATCGGGACATCATAATACAGCTGTACTGGATGTAGGAGTACAGGAATCGGGACATCATGATACAGCTGTACTGGATATAGGTGTACAGGAATCGGGACATCATGATATAGCTGTACTGGATGTTGGAGTACAGTAATCGGGACATCATGATACAGTTGTACTGGAGCTGTACTGGATGTAGGAGTACAGGAATCGGGACAACATGATACAGCTGTACTTGATGTAGGAGTACAGGAATCGGGACATCATGACACAGCTGTACTCGGTGTAGGAGTACAGGAATCGGGACATCATGATACAGCTGTACTGGAAGTAGGACTACAGGAATCGGGTCATCATGATACAGCTGTACTGGATGCAGTAGTACAGGAATAGGGACATCATGATACAGCTGTACTAGAAGTAGGACTACAGGAATTGGGACATCATGATCCAGTTGTACTGGAGCTCTACTGGATGTAGGATACAGGGATCGGGACATCATGATACAGCTGTACTGGGTGTAGGACTACAGGAATCGGGACATCATGATACAGTTGTACTGGATGTAGGAGTACAGGAATCGGGACATCATGATACAGCTCTACTGGATGTAGGAGTACAGGAATCGGGACATCATGATACAGCTGTACTGGATGTAGGACTACAGGAATAGGGACATCATGATACAGTTGTACTGGATGTAGGAATACAGGAATCGGGACATCATGATACAGCTGTACTGGATGTAGGAGTACAGGAATCGGGACATCATGATACAGCTGTACTGGATATAGGTGTACAGTAATCGGGACATCATGATAAGGCTGTACTGGATGTAAGAGTACAGGAATTGGAACATCATGATATAGCTGTACTGGATGTTGGAGTACAGGAATCGGGACATCATGATATAGCTGTACTGGATGTTGGAGTACAGGAATCGGGACATCATGATACAGTTGTACTGGAGCTGTACTGGATGTAGGAGTACAGGAATCGGGACAACATGATACAGCTGTACTTGATGTAGGAGTACAGGATTCGGGACATCATGACACAGCTGTACTGGATGTAGAAGTACAGGAATCGGGACATCATGATACAGGTGTATTGGATGTAGGAGTACAGGAATCGGGACATCATGATACAGCTGTACTGGAAGTAGGACTACAGGAATCGGGACATCATGATACAGCTGTACTGGATCTAGGAGTACAGGAATCGGGACATCATGATACAGCTGTACTGGATATAGGTGTACAGTAATCGGGACATCATGATAAGGCTGTACTGGATGTAGCAGTACAGGAATTGGAACATCATGATATAGCTGTACTGGATGTTGGAGTACAGTAATCGGGACATCATGATACAGTTGTACTGGAGCTGTACTTGATGTAGGTGTACAGGAATCGGGACATCATGACACAGCTGTACTGGATGTAGGAGTACAGGAATCGGGACATCATGATACAGCTGTACTCGGTGTAGGAGTACAGGAATTGGGACATCATGATACAGCTGTACTGGAAGTAGGACTACAGGAATCGGGTCATCATGATACAGCAGTACTAGAAGTAGGACTACAGGAATTGGGACATCATGATAAAGCTGTACTGGATGTTGAAGTACAGGAATCGGGACATCATGATACAGCTGTACTGGATGTAGGAGTACAGGAATCGGGACATCATGATCCAGTTGTACTGGATGTAGGATACAGGGATCGGGACATCATGATACAGCTGTACTGGGTGTAGGACTACAGGAATCGGGACATCATGATACAGTTGTACTGGATGTAGGAGTAGAGGAATCGGGTCATCATGATACAGCTGTACTTGATGTAGGAGTACAGGAATCGGGACATCATGATACAGCTGTACTGGATGTAGGATACAGGAATCGGGACATCATGATACAGCTGTACTGGATGTAGGATACAGGAATCGGGACATCATGATACAGCTGTACTGGATGTAGGATACAGGAATCGGGACATCATGATACAGTTGTACTGGATGTTGTACTGGAATTGGGACATAATGTGTAGATCTGTACTTGGTGTCGCTGGTTTAGATATTGGGAAGTCATGTTACAGCTGTACTGGATGTTGGAGTACAGGAATTGGGACTTCATATTTAAGCTGTACTACATATTGGAGTACAGAAATCCACATATCATGTTAAAGGTTTATTGATTGTAAGAGTACAGGAAATAGGACGTCATGTTAAAGCAGTACTCAGAGTTGGTGTACTGGCATCAGGACAACACGTTACAGATGTACTAGATATTGGAGTACAGGGATTGGGATGTCATGTTACAGCTGTTCTAGATATTAGGGTAAAGGCAATAGGACAGTACGTTACTGTTCTACCAGATGTACTAGAGTTTAAGTATCGGAATCGGAACATCATGTTACAGCTGTATTCAATGTTGGAGTACAGGAATTGGGATGTCATGATACAACTGTATCATATGTGGAGCACAGGAACCAGGACATCATGTTACAGATGCACTATATGTTAGAGTACAGGAATTGAAAGTCATGTTTGACAGAAGTTAGAGTACAGGAATTGGGATGACTTTAGCAATTGTTGGAGTACAGAAAATGGGACATTATGTAACATTTGTACTAGGTGCCCCTGTACAGGAATTGGGATATCATGTTACAACTGTACAAGCTGTTGGAGTACAAGAAGCGGATTTCTATGTTACAGCTGTAAGTAACAGTTGTAAGTTACAGCTGGAGTGCAGGAACTGGGGCGTCATGTTACTGATGGAGTAGAAGTCTGAGTACAGGAATCAGCGCAGCATGTATGGCATAGTAGATGATGGGGTACAGGCATTGGGATGTCATGAACAACTGAACTATATGTTGGAGTACTGGAACTGGAACTTCATATTACAGTTGTACTCCATGTTGAAGCATAGAAATCAAGATGTCATGTTACAGCTGTTTCCAAACACCCAACACAAACCAGGAGACCGTTTAACTGAGGCACAAAAAAAACCAAGAGACCGTCTCACTGAGACACAAAAAAAACGAAGAGACCGTCTCACAGAGACACAACACAGAACAGGAGAAAGTCTCACTGAGACACAACACAGAACAGGAGAAAGTTTCACTAAGGCACAACACAGACCAGGAGACCGTTTCACTGAGACATAACACAGAACAGGAGACCATTTCACTGAGACATAACACAGAACAGGAGACCATTTCACTGAGACATAAAACAGAACAGGATACCGTTTCACGGAGGCACAACACAGGCCAGGAAACTGTTTCACTGAGACATTAAACAGAACAGGATACCGTTTCACGGAGGCACAACACAGGCCAGGAGACCGTTTCACTGAGACATAACACAGAACAGGAGACCGTCTGTAGAGACCTAGCACAGACGAGGAGACCGTCTCAGTGAGACACGACACAGACCAGGAGACTGTTTCAATGAGAATGAGCACAGACCAGGGAACCGTTTCACTGAGACAGAACACAGACCAGGAGACCATCTCACAGAGATTCAACACAGACCAGCATACAGTTTTACTGATACACAACACAGACCAGGAGACCGTTTCACTGAGACACAACACAATCCAGGAGACTGTTACAATCAGACCAAGCTCAGACCATGTGACTATTTCCCTGAGACCGAGTACAGAACAGGAGACTGTCTAATGAGACCGAGCACAGACGAAGAAACCATCTCACTGAGAAACAACACAGACCAGGAGACCGTCATACTGAGACTGAGCACAGACAAGGAGACTGTTATACTCAGACCGAGCACAGACCAGGAGACAGTTCCACTGACACCGAGCAAAGACCAGGAGACCGTTTTACTGAGACACAACAGAGACCAGGAGACCATCTCACTGAGACACAACACAGTCCAGGCGACCATCTCACTGAGACACAACACAGAGCAGGGGACCATTGCACTGAGACCCAACACAGGCCAAGGGACTGTTTCCCTGAGACTGAGTACAGAACAGGAGACTGTCTAATGAGACCGAGCACAGACGAAGAGACTGTCTCTCTGAGAAACAACAGAGACAAGCAGACCGCCTGACTGAGACACAACACAGGCCATGGGACCGTTATACAAAAACCGAGCACAGACCAGGAGACAGTTCCACTGAGAGCGAGCACAGACCAGGGGACCGTCTCACTGAGATACAACAGTGACCAGGACACAGCCTGACTGAGAGAAAACACAGACCAGGCGACCACTGCACTGAGACACAACACAGGCCAGGACAGTGATTCACAGAGGCTGAGCACAGACCAGGAGACAGTTCCACTGACAGCGAGCACAGACCAGGAGACCATTTCACTGAAAGAGAAAACAGACCAGGGGACCGTCTCACTGAGACCAATCACAGAACAGGAGACCGTCTATTGAGACCGAGCACAGACGAGGAAACAGTCTCACTGAGACAGTGCACCAACAAGCAGACTGTCTCACTGAGACAGAACAGAGACCAGGAGACAGCCTGACTGAGACACAACACAGGCCATGAGACGTTTATACTCAGACCGAGCACAGACCAGGAGATAGTTCCACTGAGACACAACACAGAGCAGGAGACCATTTCACGGAGACCGAGCAAAGAAAAGGAGACTGTCTCACTGAGAAAAAACACAGACCAGGAGACTTTTCTCTGAGAACAACCACAGAGCAGGAGACCGTTTCACTGAGACAAAACACAGACCAGGAGACCCATTCACTGTGACCGAGCACAGACCAGGTGACAGTATAACAGAGTCACAACACAGACCGTGAGACCATTTCACTGAGACATAACACAGAACAGGAGACCGTTTCACTGAGACATAACACAGACCAGGAGACAGTTTCACTGAGACACAACACAGACCAGGAGACCATTTCACAGAGACACAATAAAGACCAGGAGACCGTTTCACTGAGACACAACACAGACCAGGATACCGTCTCACTGAGACACAACAGAGAACAGGAGACCGTCTCACTGACACACAACACAGTCAAAGAGACCGTCTCACAGAGACACAACACAGGCCAGGAGACCGTTTCACTGAGACATAACACAGAACAGGAGACCGTTTCACTGAGACACAACACAGACCTGGAGACAGTTACAATGAGCTCAGACCAGAAGACCGTTACACTGAGACACAACACAGACCAGGAGACCATTTCACTGAGACCAAGCACAGAACACAGAGGAGGAAACCATCTCACTGAGACTGTGCACCGACCAGCAGACTGTCTCACTGAGACTGTGCACTGACCAGCTGACTGTCTCACTGAGACACAACACAGAGCAGGGGACCATTGCACTGAGACCCAACACAGACCATGTGACCGTTTCCCTGAGACTGAGTACAGAACAGGAGACGGTTTAATGACGAAGAGACTGTCTCACTGAGACACAACAGAGACCAGCAGACTGTCTCACTGAGACACAACACAGACCAGGAGACCATTTCACTGAGACATAACACAGAACAGGAGACCGTTTCACTGAGACATAACACAGACCAGGAGACAGTTTCACTGAGACACAACACAGACCAGGAGACCATTTCACAGAGACACAATAAAGACCAGGAGACCGTTTCACTGAGACACAACACAGACCAGGATACCGTCTCACTGAGACACAACAGAGAACAGGAGACCGTCTCACTGACACACAACACAGTCAAGGAGACCGTCTCACAGAGACACAACACAGGCCGGGAGACCGTTTCACTGAGACATAACACAGAACAGGAGACAGTTTCACTAAGACACAACACAGACCTGGAGACAGTTACAATGAGACCAAGCTCAGACCAGAAGACCGTTACACTGAGACACAACACAGACCAGGAGACCATTTCACTGAGACCAAGCACAGAACAGGAGACCGTCTATTGAGACCGAGCACAGAGGAGGAAACCATCTCACTGAGACTGTGCACCGACCAGCAGACTGTCTCACTGAGACTGTGCACTGACCAGCAGACTGTCTCACTGAGACACAACACAGAGCAGGGGACCATTGCACTGAGACCCAACACAGACCATGTGACCGTTTCCCTGAGACTGAGTACAGAACAGGAGACGGTCTAATGAGACCAAGCACAGACGAAGAGACTGTCTCACTGAGACACAACAGAGACCAGCAGACTGTCTCACTGAGACACAACACAGACCAGGAGACCATTTCACTGAGACACAACACAGACCAGGAGACCATCTCACTGAGACACAACACAGACCAGGCGACCATCTCACTGAGACACAACACAGACCAGGAGACCATTTCACAGAGACACAATAAAGACCAGGAGACCGTTTCACTGAGACACAACACAGACCAGGATACCGTCTCACTGAGACACAACACAGACCATGTGACCATTTCCCTGAGACCGAGTACAGAACAGGAGACTGTCTAATGAGACCGAGCACAGACGAAGAGACTGTCTCACTGAGACACAACAGAGACCAGGAGACAGCCTGACTGAGACACAACAGAGAACTGAAGACCATCTCACTGAGACACAACACAGACCAGGAGACCATTTCACTGAGACCAAGCACAGAACAGGAGACCGTCTATTGAGACCGAGCACAGAGGAGGAAACCGTCTCACTAAGACAGTGCACCAACCAGCAGACCGTCTCACTGACACACAACACAGTCAAGGAGACCGTCTCACAGAGACACAACACAGGCCAGGAGACCGTTTCACTGAGACATAACACAGAACAGGAGACCGTTTCACTGAGACACAACACAGACCTGGAGACAGTTACAATGAGACCAAGCTCAGACCAGAAGACCGTTACACTGAGACACAACACAGACCAGGAGACCGTTTCCCTGAGACTGAGTACAGAACAGGAGACGGTCTAATGAGACCAAGCACAGACGAAGAGACTGTCTCACTGAGACACAACAGAGACCAGCAGACTGTCTCACTGAGACACAACACAGACCAGGAGACCATTTCACTGAGACACAACACAGACCAGGAGACCATCTCACTGAGACACAACACAGACCAGGCGACCGTCTCACTGAGACACAAAACAGACCAGGAGACCGTTTCACTGAGACACAACACAGACCAGCATTCCTTTACACTGAGACACAACACAGACCAGGCGACCATCTCACTGACACACAACACAGACCAGGCAACCATCTCACTGAGACACAACACAGACCAGGAGACCATCTCACTGAGACACAACACAGACCAGGAGACCATCTCACTGAGACACAACACAGACCATGTGACCATTTCCCTGAGACCGAGTACAGAACAGGAGACTGTCTAATGAGACCGAGCACAGACGAAGAGACTGTCTCACTGAGACACAACAGAGACCAGGAGACAGCCTGACTGAGACACAACAGAGAACAGAAGACCATCTCACTGAGACACAACACAGACCAGGAGACCACTTCACTGAGATCAAGCACAGAACAGGAGACCGTCTATTGAGACCGAGCACAGACGAGGAAACCGTCTCACTGAGACAGTGCACCAACCAGCAGACTGTCTCACTGAGACACAACACAGAGCAGGGGACCATTGCACTGAGACCCAACACAGACCATGTGACCGTTTCCCTGAGACTGAGTACAGAACAGGAGACGGTCTAATGAGACCAAGCACAGACGAAGAGACTGTCTCACTGAGACACAACACAGACCAGGAGACCATTTCACTGAGACACAACACAGACCAGGAGACCACCTCACTGAGACACAACACAGACCAGCATTCCTTTACACTGAGTCACAACACAGACCAGGAGAAAATCTCACTGAGACACAACACAGACCAGGAGACCATCTCACTGAGACACTACACAGACCAGGAGACCATCTCACTGAGACACAACACAGACCAGCATTCCTTTACACTGAGACACAACACAGACCAGGCGACCATCTCACTGAGACACAACACAGACCAGGAAACCATTTCACTGAGACACAACACAGACCAGGAGACCACCTCACTGAGACACAACACAGACCAGCATTCCTTTACACTGAGACACAACACAGACCAGGAGACAATCTCACTGACACACAACACAGACCAGGAGACCATCTCACTGAGACACAACACAGGTCAGGACAGCGTTTCACTGAGACTGAGCACAGACCAGCAGACTGTCTCACTGAGATACAACAGAGACCAGGAGACCATTTCACGGAGACCAAGCAAAGAACAGGAGACCGTCTCATTGAGTCAAAACACAGAACAGGAGACCGTCTCACTGAGTCAAAACACAGACCAGGAGACTTTTCTCTGAGAACAACCACAGACCAGGAGACCCATTCACTGTGACCTAGCACAGACCAGGAGACAGTTTAACAGAGACACAATAAAGAATAGGACACCGTTTCACTGAAAGAGAAAACAGACCAGGGGACCGTCTCACTGAGACACAACACAGACCAGGAGACTGTTTCACTGAGACCGAACACAGACCAGGAGACAGTTCCACTGACACTGAGCACAGACCAGGAGACAGTTTTACTAAGACACAACACAGACCAGGAGACCATTTCACTGAGACACAACCCATACCATGAAACAGTTTCATTGAGACACAACAGAGACCAGGAGACAGCCTGGCTGAGACACCACACAGGCCATGAGACCGTTATACTAACTCAGAGCACAGACCAGGAGACAGTTCCACTGACAGCGAGCGCAGACCAGGGGACCGTCTCACTGAGATACAACAGTGACCAGGACACAGCCTGACTGAGAGAAAACACAGACCAGGAGACCATTTCACTGAGACATAACACAGAACAGGAGACCATTTCACTGAGACATAACACAGAACAGGAGACCGTTTCACTGAGACACAACAGAGACCAGTAGACAGCCTGACTGAGACACAGAACAGGCCATGAGACCATTATATTGAGACCGAGCACAGTCCAGGATATAGTTTGACTGATACCGAGCACAGAACAGGAGACCATTTCACTGAGACATAACACAGAACAGGAGACCGTTTCACTAAGACACAAAACACACCAGGGGAACTTTTCACTGAGACACTACACAGACCAGGAGACCATTGCACTGAGACCCAACACAGGCCAAGGGACAGTTTCCCTGAGACTGAGTACAGAACAGGAGACTGTCTAATGAGACCGAGCACAGACGAAGAGACTGTCTCTCTGAAACACAACAGAGACCAGGAGACAGCCAGACTGAGACACAACACAGGCCATGGGACCATTATACTAAAACCGAGCACAGACCAGGAGACAGTTCCACTGACAGCGAGCACAGACCAGGAGACCGTTTCACTGAAAGAGAAAACAGACCAAGGGACCGTCTCACTGAGACACAACACAGACCAGGGGACCATTGCACTGAGACCCAACACAGACCATGTGACCGTTTCCCTGAGACTGAGTACAGAACAGGAGACTGTCTAATGAGACCGAGCACAGACGAAGAGACGGTCTCACTGAGACACAACACAGACTATGAGACCGTTATACTGAGACCGAGCACAGTCCAGGAGACAGTTTGACTGATACCGAGCACAGAACAGGAGACCATTTCACTGAGACATAACACAGAAAGGGAGACCGTTTCACTAAGACACAAAACACAGCAGGGAATCTTTTCACTGAGACACTACACAGACCAGGAGACCATTGCACTGAGACCCAACACAGGCCAAGGGACCGTTTCCCTGAAACTGAGTACAGAACAGGAGACTGTCTAATGAGACCGAGCACAGACGAAGACACTGTCTCTCTGAAATACAACAGAGACCAGGAGACAGCCTGACTGAGACACAACACAGGCCATGGGACCATTATACTAAAACCGAGCACAGACCAGGAGACAGTTCCACTGACAGCGAGCACAGACCAGGAGACCGTTTCACTGACAGCGAGCACAGACCAGGAGACCGTTTCACTGAAAGAGAAAACGGACCAAGGGTCTGTCTCACTGAGACACAACACAGACCAGGAGACCATCTCACTGAGACACAACACAGACCAGGAGACCATCTCACTGAGGCACAACACAGACCAGGCGACCATCTCACTGAGACACAACACAGACCAGGAGACCATCTCACTGAGACACCACACAGACCAGGAGACCATCTCACTGAGACACAACACAGACCAGGAGACCATCTCACTGAGACACAACACAGACCAGGAGACCATCTCACTGAGACACAACACAGACCAGGAGACCATCTCACTGAGACACAACACAGACCAGGAGACCACTTCACTGAGACACAACACAGGCCAGGACAGTGATTCACTGAGACTGAGCACAGACCAGGAGACAGTTCCACTGACAGCGAGCACAGACCAGGAGACCGTTTCACAGAAAGAGAAAACAGACCAGGGGATAGTCTCACTGAGACACAACACAGACCAGGAGACCGTTTCACTGTGACCAAGCACAGAACAGCAGACCATCTATTGAGACCGAGCACAGACGAGGAAACAGTCTCACTGAGACAGTGCACCGACAAGCAGACTGTTTCAATGAGACACAACAGAGACCAGGAGACAGTCGGACTGAGAGAAAACACAGAGCAGGAGACTTTTCTCTGAGAACAACCACAGAGCAGGAGATTGTTTCACTGAGACAAAACACAGACCAGGAGACCCATTCACTATGACCGAGCACAGACAAGGTGACAGTTTAACAGAGTCACAACACTGACCGGGAGACCATTTCACTGAGACACAACCCAGACCAGAAGACCATTTCACAGAGACACAACACAGACAAGGAGACCGTCTCACTGAGACACAACACAGAGCAGGGGACCGTTACACTGAGACACAA
The DNA here is from genome assembly GCF_030144855.1 of Hypanus sabinus. Lineage (NCBI taxonomy): Eukaryota > Metazoa > Chordata > Chondrichthyes > Myliobatiformes > Dasyatidae > Hypanus > Hypanus sabinus. The sequence goes on along the minus strand of NW_026780362.1, from coordinate 226,551 downwards.
GACAGACCAGGAGACTGTTATAATGAGACCAAGCTCAGACCAGAAGCCCGTTACACTGAGACACAACACAGAACAGGAGACCGTCTCACTGACACACAACACAGTCAAGGAGACCGTCTCACAGAGACACAACACAGGCCAGGAGACCGTTTCACTGAGACATAACACAGAACAGGAGACTGTTTCACTGAGACATAACACAGACCAGGAGACAGTTTCACAGAGACACAACACAGACCTGGAGACTGTTACAATGAGACCAAGCTCAGACCAGAAGACCGTTACACTGAGACACAACAGAGACCAGGAGACCATCTCACTGAGACACAACACAGACCAGGAGATCATCTCACTGAGGCACAACACAGACCAGGCGACCATCTCACTGAGACACAACACAGACCAGGAGACCATCTCACTGAGACACAACACAGACCAGGAGACCATCTCACTGAGACACAACACAGACCAGGAGACCATCTCACTGAGGCACAACACAGACCCGGCGACCATCTCACTGAGACACAACACAGACCAGGAGACCATCTCACTGAGACACAACACAGACCAGGAGACCATCTCACTGAGACACAACACAGACCAGGAGACCATCTCACTGAGACACAACACAGACCAGGAGACCATCTCACTGAGGCACAACACAGACCCGGCGACCATCTCACTGAGACACAACACAGACCAGGAGACCATCTCACTGAGACACAACACAGACCAGGAGACCATCTCACTGAGACACAACACAGACCAGGAGACCATCTCACTGAGACACAACACAGACCAGGAGACCATCTCACTGACACACAACACAGACCAGGAGACCATCTCACTGAGACACAACACAGACCAGGAGACCATCTCACTGAGACACAACACAGACCAGGAGACCACTTCACTGAGACACAGCACAGGCCAGGACAGTGATTCACTGAGACACAACACAGACCAGGAGACAGTTCCACTGACAACGAGCACAGACCAGGAGACAGTTCCACTGACAGCGAGCACAGACCAGGAGACCGTTTCACAGAAAGAGAAAACAGACCAGGGGACTGTCTCACTGAGACACAACACAGACCTGGAGACCGTTTCACTGTGACCAAGCACAGAACAGCAGACCATCAATTGAGACAGAGCACAGACGAGGAAACAGTCTCACTGAGACAGTGCACCGACCAGCAGACTGTTTCATTGAGACACAACAGAGACCAGGAGACAGTCGGACTGAGACAAAACACAGAGCAGGAGACTTTTCTCTGAGAACAACCATAGAGCAGGAGACTGTTTCACTGAGACACAACACAGACCAGGAGACCATCTCACTGAGACATAACACAGACCGGGAGACCATTTCACTGAGACACAACCCAGAACAGGAGACCATTTCACAGAGACACAATAAAGACCAGGAGACCATTTCACTGAGACACAACACAGACAAGGAGACCGTCTCACTGAGACACAACACAGAGCAGGGGACCGTTACACTGAGACACAAGACAGACCAGGAGACTGTTACAATGAGACCAAGCTCAGACCAGAAGCCCGTTACACTGAGACACAACACAGAACAGGAGACCGTCTCACTGACACACAACACAGTCAAGGAGACCGTCTCACAGAGACACAACACAGGCCAGGAGACAGTTTCACTGAGACATAACACATAGGACTGTGCACTGACCAGCAGACTGTCTCACTGAGACACAACACAGAGCAGGGGACCATTGCACTGAGACCCAACACAGACCATGTGACCGTTTCCCTGAGACTGAGTACAGAACAGGAGACGGTCTAATGAGACCAAGCTCAGACCAGAAGACCGTTACACTGAGACACAACACAGAACAGGAGAACGTTTCACTGAGACATAACACAGACCAGGAGACAGTTTCACTGAGACACAACAGAGACCAGGAGACCATCTCACTGAGACACAACACAGACCAGGAGACCACCTCACTGAGACACAACACAGACCAGGAAACCATTTCACTGAGACCAAGCACAGAACAGGAGACCGTCTATTGAGACCGAGCACAGAGGAGGAAACCATCTCACTGAGACTGTGCACCGACCAGCAGACTGTCTCACTGAGACTGTGCACTGACCAGCAGACTGTCTCACTGAGACACAACACAGAGCAGGGGACCATTGCACTGAGACCCAACACAGACCATGTGACCGTTTCCCTGAGACTGAGTACAGAACAGGAGACGGTCTAATGAGACCAAGCACAGGCGAAGAGACTGTCTCACTGAGACACAACAGAGACCAGCAGACTGTCTCACTGAGACACAACACAGACCAGGAGACCATTTCACTGAGACATAACACAGAACTGGAGACCGTTTCACTGAGACATAACACAGACCAGGAGACAGTTTCACTGAGACACAACACAGACCAGGAGACCATTTCACAGAGACACAATAAAGACCAGGAGACCGTTTCACTGAGACACAACACAGACCAGGAGACCATCTCACTGAGACACAACACAGAACAGGAGACCGTCTCACTGAGACACAACACAGACCAGGAGACCATATCACAGAGACACAACACAGACCAGGAGACCATCTCACTGAGACACAACACAGACCAGGCAACCATCTCACTGAGACACAACACAGACCAGGAGACCATCTCACTGAGACACAACACAGACCAGGAGACCATCTCACTGAGACACAACACAGACCAGGAGACCATCTCACTGAGACACAACACAGACCAGGCGACCATCTCACAGAGACATAATAAAGAACAGGAGACAGTTTCACTGAGACACAACACAGCCAAGGAGACCGTCTCACTGAGACACAACACAGACCAGGAGACCATTTCACAGAGACACAACACAGACCAGGATACCGTTTCACTGAGACACAACACAGACCAGGATACCGTCTCACTGAGACACAACACAGAACAGTAGACCGTCTCACTGACACACAACACAGTCAAGGAGACCATCTCACAGAGACACAACACAGGCCAGGAGACCGTTTCACTGAGACATAACACAGAACAGGAGACCGTTTCACTGAGACATAACACAGACCAGGAGACAGGTTCACTGAGACACAACACAGACCTGGACACTGTTACAATGAGACCAAGCTCAGAACAGAAGACCGTTACACTGAGACACAACAGAGATCAGGAGACCATCTCCCTGAGACACTACACAGACCAGGAGACCATCTCACTGAGACACAACTCAGACCAGGAGACCATTTCACTGAGACACAACACAGACCAGGAGACCATTTCACTGAGACACAACTCAGACTAGGAGACCATTTCACTGAGACACAACACAGAGCAGGGGACCGTTACACTGAGACACAAGACAGACCAGAAGACTGTTACAATGAGACCAAGCTCAGACCAGAAGCCCGTTACACTGAGACACAACACAGAACAGGAGACCGGCTCACTGACACACAACACAGTCAAGGAGACCGTCTCACAGAGACACAACACAGGCCAGGAGACAGTTTCACTGAGACATAACACATAGGACTGTGCACTGACCAGCAGACTGTCTCACTGAGACACAACACAGAGCAGGGGACCATTGCACTGAGACCCAACACAGACCATGTGACCGTTTCCCTGAGACTGAGTACAGAACAGGAGACGGTCTAATGAGACCAAGCTCAGACCAGAAGACCGTTACACTGAGACACAACACAGAACAGGAGAACGTTTCACTGAGACATAACACAGACCAGGAGACAGTTTCACTGAGACACAACAGAGACCAGGAGACCATCTCACTGAGACACAACACAGACCAGGAGACCACCTCACTGAGACACAACACAGACCAGGAAACCATTTCACTGAGACCAAGCACAGAACAGGAGACCGTCTATTGAGACCGAGCACAGAGGAGGAAACCATCTCACTGAGACTGTGCACCGACCAGCAGACTGTCTCACTGAGACTGTGCACTGACCAGCAGACTGTCTCACTGAGACACAACACAGAGCAGGGGACCATTGCACTGAGACCCAACACAGACCATGTGACCGTTTCCCTGAGACTGAGTACAGAACAGGAGACGGTCTAATGAGACCAAGCACAGGCGAAGAGACTGTCTCACTGAGACACAACAGAGACCAGCAGACTGTCTCACTGAGACACAACACAGACCAGGAGACCATTTCACTGAGACATAACACAGAACTGGAGACCGTTTCACTGAGACATAACACAGACCAGGAGACAGTTTCACTGAGACACAACACAGACCAGGAGACCATTTCACAGAGACACAATAAAGACCAGGAGACCGTTTCACTGAGACACAACACAGACCAGGAGACCATCTCACTGAGACACAACACAGAACAGGAGACCGTCTCACTGAGACACAACACAGACCAGGAGACCATATCACAGAGACACAACACAGACCAGGAGACCATCTCACTGAGACACAACACAGACCAGGCAACCATCTCACTGAGACACAACACAGACCAGGAGACCATCTCACTGAGACACAACACAGACCAGGAGACCATCTCACTGAGACACAACACAGACCAGGAGACCATCTCACTGAGACACAACACAGACCAGGCGACCATCTCACAGAGACATAATAAAGAACAGGAGACAGTTTCACTGAGACACAACACAGCCAAGGAGACCGTCTCACTGAGACACAACACAGACCAGGAGACCATTTCACAGAGACACAACACAGACCAGGATACCGTTTCACTGAGACACAACACAGACCAGGATACCGTCTCACTGAGACACAACACAGAACAGTAGACCGTCTCACTGACACACAACACAGTCAAGGAGACCATCTCACAGAGACACAACACAGGCCAGGAGACCGTTTCACTGAGACATAACACAGAACAGGAGACCGTTTCACTGAGACATAACACAGACCAGGAGACAGGTTCACTGAGACACAACACAGACCTGGACACTGTTACAATGAGACCAAGCTCAGAACAGAAGACCGTTACACTGAGACACAACAGAGATCAGGAGACCATCTCCCTGAGACACTACACAGACCAGGAGACCATCTCACTGAGACACAACTCAGACCAGGAGACCATTTCACTGAGACACAACACAGACCAGGAGACCATTTCACTGAGACACAACTCAGACTAGGAGACCATTTCACTGAGACACAACACAGAGCAGGGGACCGTTACACTGAGACACAAGACAGACCAGAAGACTGTTACAATGAGACCAAGCTCAGACCAGAAGCCCGTTACACTGAGACACAACACAGAACAGGAGACCGGCTCACTGACACACAACACAGTCAAGGAGACCGTCTCACAGAGACACAACACAGGCCAGGAGACCGTTTCACTGAGACATAACACAGAGCAGGAGACTGTTTCACTGAGACATAACACAGACCAGGAGACAGTTTCACTGAGACACAACACAGACCTGGAGACAGTTACAATGAGACCAAGCTCAGACCAGAAGACCGTTACACTGAGACACAACAGAGACCAGGAGACCATCTCCCTGAGACACAACACAGACCAGGAGACCATTTCACTGAGACCAAGCACAGAACAGGAGACCGTCTATTGAGACCGAGCACAGAGCAGGAAACCATCTCACTTAGACTGTGCACTGAACAGCAGACTGTCTCACTGAGACACAACACAGAGCAGGGGACCATTGCACTGAGACCCAACACAGACCATGTGACCGTTTCCCTGAGACTGAGTACAGAACAGGAGACGGTCTAATGAGACCAAGCACAGACGAAAAGACTGTCTCACTGAGACACAACGGAGACCAGAAGACTGTCTCACTGAGACACAACACAGACCAGGCGACCATCTCACAGAGACATAATAAAGACCAGGAGACAGTTTCACTGAGACACAACACAGACCAGGATACCGTTTCACTGAGACACAACACAGACCAGGATACCGTCTCACTGAGACACAACACAGACCAGGAGACCATCTCACTGAGACACAACACAGACCAGGAGACCATCTCACTGAGACACAACACAGACCAGGAGACCACTTCACTGAGATACAACACAGGCCAGGACAGTGATTCACTGAGACTGAGCACAGACCAGGAGACAGTTCCACTGACAGCGAGCACAGACCAGGAGACCGTTTCACAGAAAGAGAAAACAGACCAGGGGATAGTCTCACTGAGACACAACTCAGACCAGGAGACCATCTCACTGAGACACAACACAGACCAGGAGACCATCTCACTGAGACACAACACAGTCCATGTGACCATTTCCCTGAGACCGAGTACAGAACAGGAGACTGTCTAATGAGACCGAGCACAGACGAAGAGACGGTCTCACTGAGACACAACAGAGACCAGGAGACCATCTCACTGAGACACAACACAGACCAGGAGACCATCTCACTGAGACACAACACAGACCAGGAAACCATCTCACTGAGACACAACTCAGACAAGGAGACCATCTCACTGAGACACAACACAGACCAGGAGACCATCTCACTGAGACACAACACAGACCAGGAGACCATCTCACTGAGACACAACACAGACCAGGAGACCATCTCACTGAGACACAACTCAGACCAGGAGACCATCTCACTGAGACACAACACAGACCAGGAGACCATCTCACTGAGACACAACACAGACCATGTGACCATTTCCCTGAGACCGAGTACAGAACAGGAGACTGTCTAATGAGACCGAGCACAGACGAAGAGACGGTCTCACTGAGACACAACAGAGACCAGGAGACCATCTCACTGAGACACAACACAGACCAGGAGACCATTTCACTGAGACCAAGCAGAGAACTGGAGACCGTCTATTGAGACCGAGCACAGACGAGGAAACCGTCTCACTGAGACAATGCACCAACCAGCAGACTGTCTCACTGAGACAGTGCACCAATCAGCAGACTGTCTCACTGAGACACAACAGAGACCAGGAGGCCGTTATACTGAGACCGAGCACAGACCAGGAGACAGTTCCACTGACACCGAGCACAGACAAGGAGACCGTCTCACTGAGTCACAACAGAGACCAGTAGACAGACTGACTGAGACACAGAACAGGCCATGAGACCATGATATTGAGACGGAGCACAGTCCAGGAGACAGTTTGACTGATACCGAGCACAGAACAGGAGACCGTTACACTGAGACACAACACTGTCAAGGAGACCGTTTCACTGAGACATAACACAGAACAGGAGACCGTTTCACTGAGACATAACACAGACCAGGAGACAGTTTCACTGAGACACAAGACAGACCTGGAGACTGTTACAATGAGACCAAGCTCAGACCAGAGGACCGTTACACTAAGACACAACAGAGACAAGGAGACCATCTCACTGAGACACAACAGAGACCAGCAGACGATCTCCCTGAGACACAACACAGACCAGGAGACCATTTCACTGAGACCAAGCACAGAACAGGAGACCGTCTATTGAGACCGAGCACAGAGGAGGAAACCATCTCACTGAGACTGTGCACCGACCAGCAGACTGTCTCACTGAGACTGTGCACTGACCAGCAGACTGTCTCACTGAGACACAACACAGACCAGGAGACCATTGCACTGAGACCCAACACAGACCATGTGACCGTTTCCCTGAGACTGAGTACAGAACAGGAGACTGTCTAATGAGACCGAGCACAGACGAAGAGACTGTCTCACTGAGACCCAACAGAGACCAGCAGACTGTCTGACTGAGACACAACACAGACCAGGAGACCATCTCACTGAGACACAACACAGACCAGGAGACCACCTCACTGAGACACAACACAGACCAGCATTCCTTTACACTGAGACACAACACAGACCAGGAGACAATCTCACTGACACACAACACAGACCAGGAGACCATCTCACTGAGACACAACACAGACCAGGCAACCATCTCACTGAGACACAACACAGACCAGGCAACCATCTCACTGAGACACAACACAGACCAGGAGACCATCTCACTGAGACACAACACAGAACAGGAGACCATCTCACTGAGACACAACACAGACCAGGAGACGATCTCACTGAGACACAACACAGACCAGGAGACCACCTCACTGAGACACAACACAGACCAGCATTCCTTTACACTGAGACACAACACAGACCAGGAGACAATCTCACTGACACACAACACAGACCAGGAGACCATCTCACTGAGACACAACTCAGACCAGGAGACCATCTCAATGAGACACAACACAGACCAGGAGACCATCTCACTGAGACACAACACAGACCATGTGACCATTTCCCTGAGACCGAGTACAGAACAGGAGACTGTCTAATGAGACCGAGCACAGACGAAGAGACGGTCTCACTGAGACACAACAGAGACCAGGAGACCATCTCACTGAGACACAACACAGACCAGGAGACCATCTCACTGAGACACAACACAGACCAGGAGACCATCTCACTGAGACACAACTCAGACCAGGAGACCATCTCACTGAGACACAACACAGACCAGGAGACCATCTCACTGAGACACAACACAGACCAGGAGACCATCTCACTGAGACACAACACAGACCAGGAGACCATCTCACTGAGACACAACACAGACCGGGAGACCATCTCACTGAGACACAACACAGACCAGGCAACCATCTCACTGAGACACAACACAGACCAGGAGACCATCTCACTGAGACACAACACAGAACAGGAGACCATCTCACTGAGACACAACACAGACCAGGAGACGATCTCACTGAGACACAACACAGACCAGGAGACCACCTCACTGAGACACAACACAGACCAGGAGACCATCTCACTGAGACACAACTCAGACCAGGAGACCATCTCACTGAGACACAACACAGACCAGGAGACCATCTCACTGAGACACAACACAGACCATGTGACCATTTCCCTGAGACCGAGTACAGAACAGGAGACTGTCTAATGAGACCGAGCACAGACGAAGAGACGGTCTCACTGAGACACAACAGAGACCAGGAGACCATCTCACTGAGACACAACACAGACCAGCATTCCTTTACACTGAGACACAACACAGACCAGGAGACCATCTCACTGAGACACAACACAGACCAGGAGACCATCTCACTGAGACACAACACAGACCAGCATTCCTTTACACTGAGACACAACACAGACCAGGAGACCATCTCACTGAGACACAACACAGAACAGGAGACCATCTCACTGAGACACAACACAGACCAGGAGACGATCTCACTGAGACACAACACAGACCAGGAGACCACCTCACTGAGACACAACACAGACCAGCATTCCTTTACACTGAGACACAACACAGACCAGGAGACAATCTCACTGACACACAACACAGACCAGGAGACCATCTCACTGAGACACAACTCAGACCAGGAGACCATCTCACTGAGACACAACACAGACCAGGAGACCATCTCACTGAGACACAACACAGACCATGTGACCATTTCCCTGAGACCGAGTACAGAACAGGAGACTGTCTAATGAGACCGAGCACAGACGAAGAGACGGTCTCACTGAGACACAACAGAGACCAGGAGACCATCTCACTGAGACACAACACAGACCAGCATTCCTTTACACTGAGACACAACACAGACCAGGAGACCATCTCACTGAGACACAACACAGACCAGGAGACCATCTCACTGAGACACAACACAGACCAGGCAACCATCTCACTGAGACACAACACAGACCAGGAGACCATCTCACTGAGACACAACACAGAACAGGAGACCATCTCACTGAGACACAACACAGACCAGGAGACCATCTCACTGAGTCACAACACAGACCAGGAGACCATCTCACTGAGACACAACACAGACCAGGCGACCATCTCACAGAGACATAATAAAGACCAGGAGACAGTTTCACTGAGACACAACACAGCCAAGGAGACCATCTCACTGAGACACAACACAGACCAGGAGACCATTTCACAGAGACACAACACAGACCAGGATACCGTTTCACTGAGACACAACACAGACCAGGATACCGTCTCACTGAGACACAACACAGAACAGGAGACCGTTTCACTGAGACATAACACAGACCAGGAGACAGTTTCACTGAGACACAACACAGACTTGGACACTGTTACAATGAGACCAAGCTCAGAACAGAAGACCGTTACACTGAGACACAACAGAGATCAGGAGACCATCTCCCTGAGACACAACACAGACCAGGAGACCATTTCACTGAGACCAAGCACAGAACAGGAGACCGTCTATTGAGACCGAGCACAGAGGAGGAAGCCATCTCACTGAGACTGTGCACCGACCAGCGGACTGTCTCACTGAGACTGTGCACTGACCAGCAGACTGTCTCACTGAGACACAACACAGAGCAGGGGACCATTGCACTGAGACCCAACACAGACCATGTGACCGTTTCCCTGAGACTGAGTACAGAACAGGAGATTGTCTAATGAGACCGAGCACAGACGAAGAGACTGTCTCACTGAGACACAACAGAGACCAGCAGACTGTCTCACTGAGACACAACACAGACCAGGAGACCATCTCACTGAGACACAACACAGACCAGGAGACCATCTCACTGAGACACAACACAGACCAGGGGACAGTCTCACTGAGATACAACAGTGACCAGGACACAGCCTGACTGAGGGAAAACACAGACCAGGAGACCACTTCACTGAGACACAACACAGGCCAGGACAGTGATTCACTGAGACAGAACACAGACCAGGAGACCATCTCACTGAGGCACAACACAGACCAGGAGACCATCTCACTGAGACACAACACAGACCAGGAGACCATCTCACTGAGACACAACACAGACCAGGGGACCGTCTCACTGAGATACAACAGTGACCAGGACACAGCCTGACTGAGGGAAAACACAGACCAGGAGACCACTTCACTGAGACACAACACAGGCCAGGACAGTGATTCACTGAGACTGAGCACAGACCAGGAGACAGTTCCACTGACAGCGAGCACAGACCAGGAGACCGTTTCACAGAAAGAGAAAACAGACCAGGGGATCGTCTCACTGAGACACAACACAGACCAGGAGACCGTTTCACTGTGACCAAGCACAGAACAGCAGACCATCTATTGAGACCGAGCACAGATGAGGAAACAGTCTCACTGAGACAGTGCACCGACCAGCAGACTGTTTCAATGAGACACAACAGAGACCAGGAGACAGCCTGACTGAGACAAAACACAGACCAGGAGACCATCTCACTGAGACACAACTCAGACCAGGAGACCATCTCACTGAGACACAACACAGACCAGGAGATCATCTCACTGAGACACAGCACAGACCATGTGACCATTTCCCTGAGACCGAGTACAGAACAGGAGACTGTCTAATGAGACCGAGCACAGACGAAGAGACCGTCTCACTGAGACACAACAGAGACCAGGAGACCATTTCTCTGAGACACAACACAAGCCATGAGAGCTTCTCACTGATACACAACACAGGCCAGGAAAGTGTTTTACTGAGACCGAGCACAGACCAGGAGTCCGTCTCACTGAGACACAACACAGACCAGGAGACCATCTCACTGAGACACAACACAGACCAGGAGACCACTTCACTGACAACGAGCACAGACCAGGAGACAGTTCCACTGACAGCGAGCACAGACCAGGAGACCGTTTCACAGAAAGAGAAAACAGACCAGGGGACTGTCTCACTGAGACACAACACAGACCTGGAGACCGTTTCACTGTGACCAAGCACAGAACAGCAGACCATCAATTGAGACAGAGCACAGACGAGGAAACAGTCTCACTGAGACAGTGCACCGACCAGCAGACTGTTTCATTGAGACACAACAGAGACCAGGAGACAGTCGGACTGAGACAAAACACAGAGCAGGAGACTTTTCTCTGAGAACAACCATAGAGCAGGAGACTGTTTCACTGAGACACAACACAGACCAGGAGACCATCTCACTGAGACATAACACAGACCGGGAGACCATTTCACTGAGACACAACCCAGAACAGGAGACCATTTCACAGAGACACAATAAAGACCAGGAGACCATTTCACTGAGACACAACACAGACAAGGAGACCGTCTCACTGAGACACAACACAGAGCAGGGGACCGTTACACTGAGACACAAGACAGACCAGGAGACTGTTACAATGAGACCAAGCTCAGACCAGAAGCCCGTTACACTGAGACACAACACAGAACAGGAGACCGTCTCACTGACACACAACACAGTCAAGGAGACCGTCTCACAGAGACACAACACAGGCCAGGAGACAGTTTCACTGAGACATAACACATAGGACTGTGCACTGACCAGCAGACTGTCTCACTGAGACACAACACAGAGCAGGGGACCATTGCACTGAGACCCAACACAGACCATGTGACCGTTTCCCTGAGACTGAGTACAGAACAGGAGACGGTCTAATGAGACCAAGCTCAGACCAGAAGACCGTTACACTGAGACACAACACAGAACAGGAGAACGTTTCACTGAGACATAACACAGACCAGGAGACAGTTTCACTGAGACACAACAGAGACCAGGAGACCATCTCACTGAGACACAACACAGACCAGGAGACCACCTCACTGAGACACAACACAGACCAGGAAACCATTTCACTGAGACCAAGCACAGAACAGGAGACCGTCTATTGAGACCGAGCACAGAGGAGGAAACCATCTCACTGAGACTGTGCACCGACCAGCAGACTGTCTCACTGAGACTGTGCACTGACCAGCAGACTGTCTCACTGAGACACAACACAGAGCAGGGGACCATTGCACTGAGACCCAACACAGACCATGTGACCGTTTCCCTGAGACTGAGTACAGAACAGGAGACGGTCTAATGAGACCAAGCACAGGCGAAGAGACTGTCTCACTGAGACACAACAGAGACCAGCAGACTGTCTCACTGAGACACAACACAGACCAGGAGACCATTTCACTGAGACATAACACAGAACTGGAGACCGTTTCACTGAGACATAACACAGACCAGGAGACAGTTTCACTGAGACACAACACAGACCAGGAGACCATTTCACAGAGACACAATAAAGACCAGGAGACCGTTTCACTGAGACACAACACAGACCAGGAGACCATCTCACTGAGACACAACACAGAACAGGAGACCGTCTCACTGAGACACAACACAGACCAGGAGACCATATCACAGAGACACAACACAGACCAGGAGACCATCTCACTGAGACACAACACAGACCAGGCAACCATCTCACTGAGACACAACACAGACCAGGAGACCATCTCACTGAGACACAACACAGACCAGGAGACCATCTCACTGAGACACAACACAGACCAGGAGACCATCTCACTGAGACACAACACAGACCAGGCGACCATCTCACAGAGACATAATAAAGAACAGGAGACAGTTTCACTGAGACACAACACAGCCAAGGAGACCGTCTCACTGAGACACAACACAGACCAGGAGACCATTTCACAGAGACACAACACAGACCAGGATACCGTTTCACTGAGACACAACACAGACCAGGATACCGTCTCACTGAGACACAACACAGAACAGTAGACCGTCTCACTGACACACAACACAGTCAAGGAGACCATCTCACAGAGACACAACACAGGCCAGGAGACCGTTTCACTGAGACATAACACAGAACAGGAGACCGTTTCACTGAGACATAACACAGACCAGGAGACAGGTTCACTGAGACACAACACAGACCTGGACACTGTTACAATGAGACCAAGCTCAGAACAGAAGACCGTTACACTGAGACACAACAGAGATCAGGAGACCATCTCCCTGAGACACTACACAGACCAGGAGACCATCTCACTGAGACACAACTCAGACCAGGAGACCATTTCACTGAGACACAACACAGACCAGGAGACCATTTCACTGAGACACAACTCAGACTAGGAGACCATTTCACTGAGACACAACACAGAGCAGGGGACCGTTACACTGAGACACAAGACAGACCAGAAGACTGTTACAATGAGACCAAGCTCAGACCAGAAGCCCGTTACACTGAGACACAACACAGAACAGGAGACCGGCTCACTGACACACAACACAGTCAAGGAGACCGTCTCACAGAGACACAACACAGGCCAGGAGACCGTTTCACTGAGACATAACACAGAGCAGGAGACTGTTTCACTGAGACATAACACAGACCAGGAGACAGTTTCACTGAGACACAACACAGACCTGGAGACAGTTACAATGAGACCAAGCTCAGACCAGAAGACCGTTACACTGAGACACAACAGAGACCAGGAGACCATCTCCCTGAGACACAACACAGACCAGGAGACCATTTCACTGAGACCAAGCACAGAACAGGAGACCGTCTATTGAGACCGAGCACAGAGCAGGAAACCATCTCACTTAGACTGTGCACTGAACAGCAGACTGTCTCACTGAGACACAACACAGAGCAGGGGACCATTGCACTGAGACCCAACACAGACCATGTGACCGTTTCCCTGAGACTGAGTACAGAACAGGAGACGGTCTAATGAGACCAAGCACAGACGAAAAGACTGTCTCACTGAGACACAACGGAGACCAGAAGACTGTCTCACTGAGACACAACACAGACCAGGCGACCATCTCACAGAGACATAATAAAGACCAGGAGACAGTTTCACTGAGACACAACACAGACCAGGATACCGTTTCACTGAGACACAACACAGACCAGGATACCGTCTCACTGAGACACAACACAGACCAGGAGACCATCTCACTGAGACACAACACAGACCAGGAGACCATCTCACTGAGACACAACACAGACCAGGAGACCACTTCACTGAGATACAACACAGGCCAGGACAGTGATTCACTGAGACTGAGCACAGACCAGGAGACAGTTCCACTGACAGCGAGCACAGACCAGGAGACCGTTTCACAGAAAGAGAAAACAGACCAGGGGATAGTCTCACTGAGACACAACTCAGACCAGGAGACCATCTCACTGAGACACAACACAGACCAGGAGACCATCTCACTGAGACACAACACAGTCCATGTGACCATTTCCCTGAGACCGAGTACAGAACAGGAGACTGTCTAATGAGACCGAGCACAGACGAAGAGACGGTCTCACTGAGACACAACAGAGACCAGGAGACCATCTCACTGAGACACAACACAGACCAGGAGACCATCTCACTGAGACACAACACAGACCAGGAAACCATCTCACTGAGACACAACTCAGACAAGGAGACCATCTCACTGAGACACAACACAGACCAGGAGACCATCTCACTGAGACACAACACAGACCAGGAGACCATCTCACTGAGACACAACACAGACCAGGAGACCATCTCACTGAGACACAACTCAGACCAGGAGACCATCTCACTGAGACACAACACAGACCAGGAGACCATCTCACTGAGACACAACACAGACCATGTGACCATTTCCCTGAGACCGAGTACAGAACAGGAGACTGTCTAATGAGACCGAGCACAGACGAAGAGACGGTCTCACTGAGACACAACAGAGACCAGGAGACCATCTCACTGAGACACAACACAGACCAGGAGACCATTTCACTGAGACCAAGCAGAGAACTGGAGACCGTCTATTGAGACCGAGCACAGACGAGGAAACCGTCTCACTGAGACAATGCACCAACCAGCAGACTGTCTCACTGAGACAGTGCACCAATCAGCAGACTGTCTCACTGAGACACAACAGAGACCAGGAGGCCGTTATACTGAGACCGAGCACAGACCAGGAGACAGTTCCACTGACACCGAGCACAGACAAGGAGACCGTCTCACTGAGTCACAACAGAGACCAGTAGACAGACTGACTGAGACACAGAACAGGCCATGAGACCATGATATTGAGACGGAGCACAGTCCAGGAGACAGTTTGACTGATACCGAGCACAGAACAGGAGACCGTTACACTGAGACACAACACTGTCAAGGAGACCGTTTCACTGAGACATAACACAGAACAGGAGACCGTTTCACTGAGACATAACACAGACCAGGAGACAGTTTCACTGAGACACAAGACAGACCTGGAGACTGTTACAATGAGACCAAGCTCAGACCAGAGGACCGTTACACTAAGACACAACAGAGACAAGGAGACCATCTCACTGAGACACAACAGAGACCAGCAGACGATCTCCCTGAGACACAACACAGACCAGGAGACCATTTCACTGAGACCAAGCACAGAACAGGAGACCGTCTATTGAGACCGAGCACAGAGGAGGAAACCATCTCACTGAGACTGTGCACCGACCAGCAGACTGTCTCACTGAGACTGTGCACTGACCAGCAGACTGTCTCACTGAGACACAACACAGACCAGGAGACCATTGCACTGAGACCCAACACAGACCATGTGACCGTTTCCCTGAGACTGAGTACAGAACAGGAGACTGTCTAATGAGACCGAGCACAGACGAAGAGACTGTCTCACTGAGACCCAACAGAGACCAGCAGACTGTCTGACTGAGACACAACACAGACCAGGAGACCATCTCACTGAGACACAACACAGACCAGGAGACCACCTCACTGAGACACAACACAGACCAGCATTCCTTTACACTGAGACACAACACAGACCAGGAGACAATCTCACTGACACACAACACAGACCAGGAGACCATCTCACTGAGACACAACACAGACCAGGCAACCATCTCACTGAGACACAACACAGACCAGGCAACCATCTCACTGAGACACAACACAGACCAGGAGACCATCTCACTGAGACACAACACAGAACAGGAGACCATCTCACTGAGACACAACACAGACCAGGAGACGATCTCACTGAGACACAACACAGACCAGGAGACCACCTCACTGAGACACAACACAGACCAGCATTCCTTTACACTGAGACACAACACAGACCAGGAGACAATCTCACTGACACACAACACAGACCAGGAGACCATCTCACTGAGACACAACTCAGACCAGGAGACCATCTCAATGAGACACAACACAGACCAGGAGACCATCTCACTGAGACACAACACAGACCATGTGACCATTTCCCTGAGACCGAGTACAGAACAGGAGACTGTCTAATGAGACCGAGCACAGACGAAGAGACGGTCTCACTGAGACACAACAGAGACCAGGAGACCATCTCACTGAGACACAACACAGACCAGGAGACCATCTCACTGAGACACAACACAGACCAGGAGACCATCTCACTGAGACACAACTCAGACCAGGAGACCATCTCACTGAGACACAACACAGACCAGGAGACCATCTCACTGAGACACAACACAGACCAGGAGACCATCTCACTGAGACACAACACAGACCAGGAGACCATCTCACTGAGACACAACACAGACCGGGAGACCATCTCACTGAGACACAACACAGACCAGGCAACCATCTCACTGAGACACAACACAGACCAGGAGACCATCTCACTGAGACACAACACAGAACAGGAGACCATCTCACTGAGACACAACACAGACCAGGAGACGATCTCACTGAGACACAACACAGACCAGGAGACCACCTCACTGAGACACAACACAGACCAGGAGACCATCTCACTGAGACACAACTCAGACCAGGAGACCATCTCACTGAGACACAACACAGACCAGGAGACCATCTCACTGAGACACAACACAGACCATGTGACCATTTCCCTGAGACCGAGTACAGAACAGGAGACTGTCTAATGAGACCGAGCACAGACGAAGAGACGGTCTCACTGAGACACAACAGAGACCAGGAGACCATCTCACTGAGACACAACACAGACCAGCATTCCTTTACACTGAGACACAACACAGACCAGGAGACCATCTCACTGAGACACAACACAGACCAGGAGACCATCTCACTGAGACACAACACAGACCAGCATTCCTTTACACTGAGACACAACACAGACCAGGAGACCATCTCACTGAGACACAACACAGAACAGGAGACCATCTCACTGAGACACAACACAGACCAGGAGACGATCTCACTGAGACACAACACAGACCAGGAGACCACCTCACTGAGACACAACACAGACCAGCATTCCTTTACACTGAGACACAACACAGACCAGGAGACAATCTCACTGACACACAACACAGACCAGGAGACCATCTCACTGAGACACAACTCAGACCAGGAGACCATCTCACTGAGACACAACACAGACCAGGAGACCATCTCACTGAGACACAACACAGACCATGTGACCATTTCCCTGAGACCGAGTACAGAACAGGAGACTGTCTAATGAGACCGAGCACAGACGAAGAGACGGTCTCACTGAGACACAACAGAGACCAGGAGACCATCTCACTGAGACACAACACAGACCAGCATTCCTTTACACTGAGACACAACACAGACCAGGAGACCATCTCACTGAGACACAACACAGACCAGGAGACCATCTCACTGAGACACAACACAGACCAGGCAACCATCTCACTGAGACACAACACAGACCAGGAGACCATCTCACTGAGACACAACACAGAACAGGAGACCATCTCACTGAGACACAACACAGACCAGGAGACCATCTCACTGAGTCACAACACAGACCAGGAGACCATCTCACTGAGACACAACACAGACCAGGCGACCATCTCACAGAGACATAATAAAGACCAGGAGACAGTTTCACTGAGACACAACACAGCCAAGGAGACCATCTCACTGAGACACAACACAGACCAGGAGACCATTTCACAGAGACACAACACAGACCAGGATACCGTTTCACTGAGACACAACACAGACCAGGATACCGTCTCACTGAGACACAACACAGAACAGGAGACCGTTTCACTGAGACATAACACAGACCAGGAGACAGTTTCACTGAGACACAACACAGACTTGGACACTGTTACAATGAGACCAAGCTCAGAACAGAAGACCGTTACACTGAGACACAACAGAGATCAGGAGACCATCTCCCTGAGACACAACACAGACCAGGAGACCATTTCACTGAGACCAAGCACAGAACAGGAGACCGTCTATTGAGACCGAGCACAGAGGAGGAAGCCATCTCACTGAGACTGTGCACCGACCAGCGGACTGTCTCACTGAGACTGTGCACTGACCAGCAGACTGTCTCACTGAGACACAACACAGAGCAGGGGACCATTGCACTGAGACCCAACACAGACCATGTGACCGTTTCCCTGAGACTGAGTACAGAACAGGAGATTGTCTAATGAGACCGAGCACAGACGAAGAGACTGTCTCACTGAGACACAACAGAGACCAGCAGACTGTCTCACTGAGACACAACACAGACCAGGAGACCATCTCACTGAGACACAACACAGACCAGGAGACCATCTCACTGAGACACAACACAGACCAGGGGACAGTCTCACTGAGATACAACAGTGACCAGGACACAGCCTGACTGAGGGAAAACACAGACCAGGAGACCACTTCACTGAGACACAACACAGGCCAGGACAGTGATTCACTGAGACAGAACACAGACCAGGAGACCATCTCACTGAGGCACAACACAGACCAGGAGACCATCTCACTGAGACACAACACAGACCAGGAGACCATCTCACTGAGACACAACACAGACCAGGGGACCGTCTCACTGAGATACAACAGTGACCAGGACACAGCCTGACTGAGGGAAAACACAGACCAGGAGACCACTTCACTGAGACACAACACAGGCCAGGACAGTGATTCACTGAGACTGAGCACAGACCAGGAGACAGTTCCACTGACAGCGAGCACAGACCAGGAGACCGTTTCACAGAAAGAGAAAACAGACCAGGGGATCGTCTCACTGAGACACAACACAGACCAGGAGACCGTTTCACTGTGACCAAGCACAGAACAGCAGACCATCTATTGAGACCGAGCACAGATGAGGAAACAGTCTCACTGAGACAGTGCACCGACCAGCAGACTGTTTCAATGAGACACAACAGAGACCAGGAGACAGCCTGACTGAGACAAAACACAGACCAGGAGACCATCTCACTGAGACACAACTCAGACCAGGAGACCATCTCACTGAGACACAACACAGACCAGGAGATCATCTCACTGAGACACAGCACAGACCATGTGACCATTTCCCTGAGACCGAGTACAGAACAGGAGACTGTCTAATGAGACCGAGCACAGATGAAGAGACGGTCTCACTGAGACACAACAGAGACCAGGAGACCATCTCACTGAGACACAACACAGACCAGGAGACCATTTCACTGAGACCAAGCACAGAACAGGAGACCGTCTATTGAGACCGAGCACAGACGAGGAAACCGTCTCACTGAGACAATGCACCAACCAGAAGACTGCCTCACTGAGACAGTGCACCAACCAGCAGACTGTCTCACTGAGACACAGCAGAGACCAGGAGGCCGTTATACTGAGACCGAGCACAGACCAGGAGACAGTTCCACTGACACCGAGCACAGACAAGGAGACCGTCTCACTGAGTCACAACAGAGACCAGTAGACAGCCTGACTGAGACACAGAACAGGCCATGAGACCATTATATTGAGACCGAGCACAGTCCAGGAGACAGTTTGACTGATACCGAGCACAGAACAGGAGACCGTTACACTGAGACACAACACTGTCAAGGAGACCATTTCACTGAGACATAACACAGAACAGGAGACCGTTTCACTGAGACATAACACAGACCAGGAGACAGTTTCACTGAGACACAAGACAGACCTGGAGACTGTTACAATGAGACCAAGCTCAGACCAGAAGACCGTTACACTGAGACACAACAGAGACCAGGAGACCATCTCACTGAGACACAACAGAGACCAGCAGACCATCTCCCTGAGACACAACACAGACCAGGAGACCATTTCACAGAAACCAAGCACAGAACATGAGACCGTCTATTGAGACCGAGCACAGAGGAGGAAACCATCTCACTGAGACTGTGCACCGACCAACAGACTGTCTCACTGAGACACAACACAGACCAGGAGACCATTGCACTGAGACCCAACACAGACCATGTGACCGTTTCCAAGAGACTGAGTACAGAACAGGAGACTGTCTAATGAGACCGAGCACAGACGAAGAGACTGTCTCACCGAGACCCAACAGAGACCAGCAGACTGTCTGACTGAGACACAACACAGACCAAGAGATCACCTCACTGAGACACAACACAGACCAGCATTCCTTTACACTGAGACACAACACAGACCAGGAGACCATCTCACTGAGACACAACACAGACCAGGAGACCTTCTCACTGCTACACAACACAGACCAGGCAACCATCTCACTGAGACACAACACAGACCAGGAGACCATCTCACTGAGACACAACACAGAACAGGAGACCATCTCACTGAGACACAACACAGACCAGGAGACCATCTCACTGAGTCACAACACAGACCAGGAGACCATCTCACTGAGACACAACACAGACCAGGCGACCATCTCACAGAGACATAATAAAGACCAGGAGACAGTTTCACTGAGACACAACTCAGCCAAGGAGACCGTCTCACTGAGACACAACACAGACCAGGAGACCATTTCACAGAGACACAACACAGACCAGGATACCGTTTCACTGAGACACAACACAGAACAGGAGACCGTCTCACTGACACACAACACAGTCAAGGAGACCATCACACAGAGACACAACACGGTCCAGGAGACCATTTCACTGAGACATAACACAGAACAGGAGACCGTTTCACTGAGACATAACACAGACCAGGAGACAGTTTCACTGAGACACAACACAGACTTGGACGCTGTTACAATGAGACCAAGCTCAGAACAGAAGACCGTTACACTGAGACACAACAGAGATCAGGAGACCATCTCCCTGAGACACAACACAGACCAGGAGACCATTTCACTGAGACCAAGCACAGAACAGGAGACCGTCTATTGAGACCGAGCACAGAGGAGGAAACCATCTCACTGAGACTGTGCACCGACCAGCGGACTGTCTCACTGAGACTGTGCACTGACCAGCAGACTGTCTCACTGAGACACAACACAGAGCAGGGGACCATTGCACTGAGACCCAACACAGACCATGTGACCGTTTCCCTGAGACTGAGTACAGAACAGGAGACTGTCTAATGAGACCGAGCACAGACGAAGAGACTGTCTCACTGAGACACAACAGACACCAGCAGACTGTCTCACTGAGACACAACACAGACCAGGAGACCACCTCACTGAGACACAACACAGTCCAGCATTCCTTTACACTGAGACACAACACAGACCAGGAGACAATCTCACTGACACACAACACAGACCAGGACCATCTCACTGAGACACAACACAGACCAGGAGACCATCTCACTGAGACACTACACAGACCAGGAGACCACCTCACTGAGACACAACACAGACCAGGAGACCATCTCACTGAGACTGAGTACAGAACAGGAGACTGTCTAATGAGACTGAGCACAGACGAAGAGACTGTCTCACTGAGACACAACAGACACCAGCAGACTGTCTCACTGAGACACAACACAGACCAGGAGACCATTTCACTGAGACCAAGCACAGAACAGGAGACCGTCTATTGAGACCGAGCACAGAGGAGGAAACCATCTCACTGAGACTGTGCACCGACCAGCGGACTGTCTCACTGAGACTGTGCACTGACCAGCAGACTGTCTCACTGAGACACAACACAGAGCAGGGGACCATTGCACTGAGACCCAACACAGACCATGTGACCGTTTCCCTGAGACTGAGTACAGAACAGGAGACTGTCTAATGAGTCCGAGCACAGACGAAGAGACTGTCTCACTGAGACACAACAGACACCAGCAGACTGTCTCACTGAGACACAACACAGACCAGGAGACCACCTCACTGAGACACAACACAGTCCAGCATTCCTTTACACTGAGACACAACACAGACCAGGAGACAATCTCACTGACACACAACACAGACCAGGAGACCATCTCACTGAGACACAACACAGACCAGGAGACCATCTCACTGAGACACTACACAGACCAGGAGACCACCTCACTGAGACACAACACAGACCAGGAGACCATCTCACTGAGACTGAGTACAGAACAGGAGACTGTCTAATGAGACTGAGCACAGACGAAGAGACTGTCTCACTGAGACACAACAGACACCAGCAGACTGTCTCACTGAGACACAACACATACCAGGAGACCACCTCACTGAGACACAACACAGACCAGCATTCCTTTACACTGAGACACAACACAGACCAGGAGACAATCTCACTGAGACACAACACAGACCAGCATTCCTTTACACTGAGACACAACACAGACCAGGAGACCATCTCACTGAGACACAACACAGACCAGGAGACCATCTCACTGAGACAATACACAGACCAGGAGACCATCTCACTGAGACACAACACAGACCAGGAGACCATCTCACTGAGACACAACACAGACCATGGGACCATTTCCCTGAGACCGAGTACAGAACAGGAGACTGTCTAATGAGACCGAGCACAGACGAAGAGACGGTCTCACTGAGACACAACAGAGACCAGGAGACCATCTCACTGAGACACAACACAGACCAGGAGACCACCTCACTGAGACACAACACAGACCAGCATTCCTTTACACTGAGACACAACACAGACCAGGAGACCATCTCACTGAGACACAACACAGACCAGGAGACCATCTCACTGAGACAATACACAGACCAGGAGACCATCTCACTGAGACACAACACAGACCAGGAGACCATCTCACTGAGACACAACACAGACCATGTGACCATTTCCCTGAGACCGAGTACAGAACAGGAGACTGTCTAATGAGACCGAGCACAGACGAAGAGACGGTCTCACTGAGACACAACAGAGACCAGGAGACCATCTCACTGAGACACAACATAGACCAGGAGACCATTTCACTGAGACCAAGCACAGAACAGGAGACCGTCTATTGAGACCGAGCACAGACGAGGAAACCGTCTCACTGAGACAATGCACCAAACAGAAGACTGTCTCACTGAGACAATGCACCAACCAGAAGACTGTCTCACTGAGACTGTGCACCAACCAGCAGACTGTCTCACTGAGACACAACAGAGACCAGGAGGCCGTTATACTGAGACCGAGCACAGACCAGGAGACAGTTCCACTGACACCGAGCACAGACAAGGAGACCGTCTCACTGAGACACAACAGAGACCAGTAGACAGCCTGACTGAGACACAGAACAGGCCATGAGACCATTATATTGAGACCGAGCACAGTCCAGGATATAGTTTGACTGATACCGAGCACAGAACAGGAGACCATTTCACTGAGACATAACACAGAACAGGAGACCGTTTCACTAAGACACAAAACACACCAGGGGAACTTTTCACTGAGACACTACACAGACCAGGAGACCATTGCACTGAGACCCAACACAGGCCAAGGGACAGTTTCCCTGAGACTGAGTACAGAACAGGAGACTGTCTAATGAGACCGAGCACAGACGAAGAGACTGTCTCTCTGAAACACAACAGAGACCAGGAGACAGCCAGACTGAGACACAACACAGGCCATGGGACCATTATACTAAAACCGAGCACAGACCAGGAGACAGTTCCACTGACAGCGAGCAC
Organism: Hypanus sabinus; assembly: GCF_030144855.1. Classification (NCBI taxonomy): domain Eukaryota; kingdom Metazoa; phylum Chordata; class Chondrichthyes; order Myliobatiformes; family Dasyatidae; genus Hypanus; species Hypanus sabinus. The sequence goes on along the minus strand of NW_026780362.1, from coordinate 201,845 downwards.
AGACCAGGAGACCGTTTCACTGAAAGAGAAAACAGACCAAGGGACCGTCTCACTGAGACACAACACAGACCAGGGGACCATTGCACTGAGACCCAACACAGACCATGTGACCGTTTCCCTGAGACTGAGTACAGAACAGGAGACTGTCTAATGAGACCGAGCACAGATGAAGAGACGGTCTCACTGAGACACAACAGAGACCAGGAGACCATCTCACTGAGACACAACACAGAACAGGAGACCATCTCACTGAGACACAACACAGAACAGGAGACCATCTCACTGAGACACAACACAGACCAGGAGACCATCTCACTGAGTCACAACACAGACCAGGAGACCATCTCACTGAGACACAACACAGACCAGGAGACCATCTCACTGAGACACAACACAGACCATGTGACCATTTCCCTGAGACCGAGTACAGAACAGGAGACTGTCTAATGAGACCGAGCACAGACGAAGAGACGGTCTCACTGAGACACAACAGAGACCAGGAGACCATCTCACTGAGACACAACACAGACCAGGAGACCATTTCACTGAGACCAAGCACAGAACAGGAGACCGTCTATTGAGACCGAGCACAGACGAGTAAACCGTCTCACTGAGACAATGCACCAACCAGAAGACTGTCTCACTGAGACTGTGCACCAACCAGCAGACTGTCTCACTGAGACACAACAGAGACCAGGAGGCCGTTATACTGAGACCGAGCACAGACCAGGAGACAGTTCCACTGACACCGAGCACAGACAAGGAGACCGTCTCACTGAGACACAACACAGAACAGGAGACCATCTCACTGAGACACAACACAGAACAGGAGACCATCTCACTGAGACACAACACAGACCAGGAGACCATCTCACTGAGTCACAACACAGACCAGGAGACCATCTCACTTAGACACAACACAGACCAGGCGACCATCTCACAGAGACATAATAAAGACCAGGAGACCAGCTCACTGAGGCACAACACAGACCAGGCGACCATCTCACTGAGACAGAACACAGACCAGGAGACCATCTCACTGAGGCACAACACAGACCAGGAGACCATCTCACTGAGACACAACACAGACCAGGAGACCATCTCACTGAGACACAACACAGACCAGGGGACCGTCTCACTGAGATACAACAGTGACCAGGACACAGCCTGACTGTGGGAAAACACAGACCAGGAGACCATCTCACTGAGACACAACACAGACCAAGAGACCGTTTTACTGAGACACAACAGAGACCAGGAGACCGTTATACTCTGACCGAGCACAGAACAGGAGACAGTTCCACTGACTCCGACCACACTCCAGGAGACAGTTTCACTGAGACACAACACAGACCAGGGGACCATTTCACTGAGACCAAGCACAGAGCAGGAGACGGTCTATTGAGACCAAGCACAGACGAGGAAACCGTCTCACTGAGACAGTGCACCAACCAGCAGACTGTCTCACTGAGACACAACAGTGACCAGGAGACAGCCTGACTGAGACACATCACAGGCCATGAGACCTTTATACTGAGATCGAGCACAGACCAGGAGACTGTTATACTGAGACCGAGCACAGACCAGGAAACAGTTCCACTGAGACACAACACAGAGCAGGAGATCATTTCACGGAGACCGAGCAAAGAACAGTAGACTGTCTCACTGACACAAAACACAGACCAGGAGACATTTCTCTGAGAACAATCACAGAGCAGGAGACCTTTTCACTGAGACAAAGCACAGACCAGGAGACCCATTCACTGTGACCGAGCACAGACAAGGTGACAGTTTAACGGAGTCACAACTGAGACCGGGAGACCATTTCACTGAGACACAACACAGACCATGAAACAGTTTCATTGAGACACAACACAGACCAGTAGGTCGTCTATTGAGACCTAGCACAGACGAGGAGACCGTCTCACTGAGACTGTGCACTGACCAGTAGACTGTCTCACTGAGACTGTGCACTGACCAGTAGACTGTCTCACTGAGACACAACAGGGACCATCAGATAGCCTGACTGAGACAAAACACAGACCAGGGGACATTCTCACTGAGACACAACACAGGTCAGGACAGCGTTTCACTGAGACTGAGCACAGACCAGCAGACTGTCTCACTGAGATACAACAGAGCCCAGGAGACCATTTCACGGAGACCAAGCAAAGAACAGGAGACCGTCTCATTGAGTCAAAACACAGAACAGGAGACCGTCTCACTGAGTCAAAACACAGACCAGGAGACTTTTCTCTGAGAACAACCACAGACCAGGAGACCCATTCACTGTGACCTAGCACAGACCAGGAGACAGTTTAACAGAGATACAATAAAGACCAGGACACAGTTTCACTGAAAGAGAAAACAGACCAGGAGACCGTCTCACTGAGACACAACACAGACCAGGAGACCATTTCACTGAGACCGAGCACAGACCAGGAGACAGTTCCACTGACACCGAGCACAGACCAGGAGACCGTTTTACTGAGACACAACACAGACCAGGAGACCGTCATACTGAGACTGAGCACAGAAAAGGAGACCGTTATACTGAGACTGAGCACAGACCAGGAGACAGTTCCACTGAGACACAATACAGAGCAGAAGACCATTTCACTGAGACACAACACAGACCAGGAGACCTTTTCACTGAGACACAACACAGACCAGGAGACCGTTTTACTGAGACACAACACATAGCAGGAGACTGTCTCACTGAGACACAACACAGACCAGGGGACAGCCTGACTGAGACAAAACACAGGCCATGAGACCGTTATACTGAGACCGAGCACAGACAAGCAGACAGTTTGACTGATACCGAGCACAGACCAGGAGACCATTTCACTGAGACATAACACAGAACAGGAGACCGTTTCACTAAGACACAAAACACAACAGGGGAACTTTTCACTGAGACACTACACAGACCAGGAGAACATTACACTGAGAACCAACACAGGGCAGGGGACCGTTTCCCTGAGACTGAGTACAGAACATGAGAGGTACTAATGAGACCGAGCACAGACGAAGAGACTGTCTCACTGAGACACAGCAGAGAGCAGCAGACTGCCGGACTGAGACAAAACACAGACCAGGAGACCTTCTCACTGATACACAACAGTGACCAGGACACAGCCTGACTGAGAGAAAACACAGACCAGGAGACGACATCTCTGAGACACAACACAGGCCATGAGACTGTTATACTGAGACCGAGCACAGACCAGCAGACAGTTCCACTGACACCGACCACAGACCAAAAGACCGTTTTACTGAGACACAACAGCGACCAGGAGACCGTTTTACAGAGACACAACACAGGCCATGAGACCGTTATACTCTGACCGAGCACAGAACAGGAGACAGTTCCACTGACACCGATCACACTCCAGGAGACAGTTTCACTGAGACACAACACAGTCCAGGAGACCGTTTCACTGAGACACAACACAGACCAGGGGACCGTTTCACTAAGACACAACACAGACCTGGGGACCATTTCACTGAGACCAAACACAGAACAGTAGACCGTCTATTGAGACCCAGCACAGACGAGGAAACCGTCTCACTGAGATGGTGCACCAACCAGCAGACTGTCTCACTGAGACACAACAGTGACCAGGAGACAGTCTGACTGAGACACAACACAGGCCATGAGACCTTTATACTGAGACCGAGCACAGACTAGGAGACTGTTATACTGAGACCGAGCACAGACCAGGAGACAGTTCCACTGAGACACAACACAGAGCAGGAGATCATTTCACGGAGACCGAGCAAAGAACAGGAGACTGTCTCACTGACACAAAACACAGACAAGGAGATATTTCTCTGAGAACAATCACAGAGCAGGAGACCTTTTCACTGAGACAACGCACAGACCAGGAGACCCATTCACTGTGACCGAGCACAGACCAGGTGACAGTTTAACAGAGATACAATAAAGACCAGGACACAGTTTCACTGAAAGAGAAAACAGACCAGGAGACCGTCTCACTGAGACACAACACAGACCATGAAACAGTTTCATTGAGACACAACACAGACCAGTAGGTCGTCTATTGAGACCAAGCACAGATGATTAGACAGTCTTACTGAGACTGTGCACTGACCAGTAGACTGTCTCACTGAGACACAACAGGGACCATCAGACAGCCTGACTGAGACAAAACACAGACCAGGGGACATTCTCACTGAGACACAACACAGGCCAGGACAGCGTTTCACTGAGACTGAGCACAGACCAGCAGACTGTCTCACTGAGACACAACAGAGACCAGGAGACCATTTCATGGAGACCAAGCAAAGAACAGGAGACCGTCTCACTGAGTCAAAACACAGAACAGGAGACCGTCTCAATGAGTCAAAACACAGACCAGGAGACTTTTCTCTGAGACAAAACACAGACCAGAAGACTTTTCTCTGAGAACAACCACAGACCAGGAGACCCATTCACTGTGACGTAGCACAGACCAGGAGACAGTTTAACAGAGATACAATAAAGACCAGGACACAGTTTCACTGAAAGAGAAAACAGACCAGGAGACCGTCTCACTGAGACACAACACAGACCAGGAGACCATTTCACTGAGACCGAGCACAGACCAGGAGACAGTTCCACTGACACCAAGCACAGACCAGGAGACCGTTTTACTGAGACACAACACAGACCAGGAGACCGTCATACTGAGACTGAGCACAGAAAAGGAGACCGTTATACTGAGACCGAGCACAGACCAGGAGACCATTTCACAGAGACATAATAAAGACCAGGAGACAGTTTCACTGAGACACAACACAGACAAGGACACCGTCTCACTGAGACACAACACAGACCAGGAGACCATTTCACAGAGACACAATAAAGACCAGGAGACCGTTTCACTGAGACACAACACAGACCAGGATACCGTCTCACTGAGACACAACACAGAACAGGAGACTGTCTCACTGACACACAACACAGTCAAGGAGACCGTCTCACAGAGACACAACACAGGCCAGGAGACCGTTTCACTGAGACATAACACAGAAAAGGAGACCGTTTCACTGAGACATAACACAGACCAGGAGACAGTTTCACTGAGACACAACACAGACCTGGAGACTGTTACAATGAGACCAAGCTCAGACCAGAAGACCATTACACTGAGACACAACAGAGACCAGGAGACCATCTCCCTGTGACTCAACACAGACCAGGAGACCATTTCACTGAGACCCAACATCGGCCAGGGGACCGTTTCCCTGAGACTGTGTACAGAACAGGAGACTGTCTAATGAGACCGAGCACAGACGAAGAGACCGTCTCACTGAGACAAAACAGAGACCAGGAGACCATCTCACTGAGACACAACAGAGACCAGGAGACCATCTCATTGAGACACAACACAGACCAGGAGACCATTTCACTGAGACCAATCACAGAACAGGAGACCTTCCATTGAGACCGAGCACAGACGAGGAAACCGTCTCACTGAGACAGTGCACCAACCAGCAGAATGTCTCACTGAGACACAACAGTGACCAGGAGACCATCTCACTGAGACACAGCACAGGCCATGAGACCGTTATACTGAGACTGAGCACAGACCAGCAGACAGTTCCGCTGACACCGAGCCCAGACAAGGAGACCGTCTCACTGAGACACAACAGAGACCAGGAGACAGCCTGACTGAGACACAACACAGGCCATGAGACCATTATCTTGAGACCGAGCACAGACCAGGAGACAGTTTGACTGATACCGGGAAACAGACCAGGAGACCATTTCACTGAGACATAACACAGAACAGGAGACCGTCTCACTAAGACACAAAACACACCAGGGGATCTTTTCACTGAGACACTACACAGACCAGGAGACTATTGCACTGAGACCCAACACAGGCCAAGGGACCGTTTCCCTGAGACTGAGTACAGAACAGGAGACTGTCTAATGAGACCGAGCACAGATGAAGAGACTGTCTCTCTGAAACACAACAGAGACCAGGAGACAGCCTGACTGAGACAAAACACAGACCATGAGACCAATTCACTATGACCGAGCACAGACAAGGTGACAGTTTAACAGAGTCACAACACAGACAGGGAGACCATTTCACTGAGACACAACCCAGACCAGGAGACCATTTCACAGAGACACAATAAAGACCAGGAGACTGTTTCACTGAGACACAACAGAGAACCGGAGACAGTTTCACTAAGGCACAAAACACACCAGGGGAACGTTTCACTGTGACTCTACACAGACGAGGAGACCATTGCACTGAGACCCAACACAGGCCAGGGGACCGTTTCCCTGAGACTGAGTACAGAACTGGAGACTGTCTAATGAGACGGAGCACAGACGAAGAGACCGTCTCACTGAGACACAACAGAGACCAGGAGACTGTCTCACTGAGACACAACAGAGATCATGAGACAGCCTGACTGAGACACAACACAGACCTGGAGACCTTCTCACTGAGACACAACAGAGACCAGGAGACCATCTCACTGAGACACAACACAGGCCATGAGACCGTTATACTGAGACCAAGCACAGACCAGGAGACAGTTCCGCTGACACCGAGCACAGACAAGGAGACCGTCTCACTGAGACTGTCTCACTGAGACACTACAGTGACCAGGACACAACCTGACTGAGAGAAAACACAGACCAGGAGACCACAACTCTGAGACACAACACAGGCCATGAGACTGTTATACTGAGACCGAGCACAGACCAGGAGACAGTTCCGCTGACACCGAGCACAGACAAGGAGACCGTTTCACTAAGATACAACAGAGACCAGGAGACCATTTCTCTGAGACACAACACAGACCAGCAGACCGTCTCACTGAGACACAACACAGACCAGGAGACAGCCTGACTGAGACAAAACACAGGCCATGAGACCGTTATACTGAGACCGAGCACAGACCAGGAGACAGTTCCACTGACAACAACCACAGACCAGGAGACCGTTTTAATGAGACACAACAGAGACCAGGAGACCGTCTCACTGAGATACAACACAGAACAGGAGACCATTTCACCGAGACCAAGCACAGAACAGGAGAACGTCTATTGAGACTGAGCACAGACGAGGAAACCGTCTCACTGAGACTGTGCACTGACCAGCAGATTGTCTCACTGAGACAAAACACAGACCAGGAGACCTTCTCACTGAGACACAACACAGACCAGGAAACCGTCTCACTGAGACACAACACAGACCAGGCGACCGTCTCACTGAGAAACAACGCAGACCAGGAGACCATCTCACTGAGACACAACACAGACCAGGAGACCGTCTCACTGAGACACAACACAGACTATGGGACCGTTATACTGAGACCGAGCACAAACCAGGAGACAGTTCCGCTGACACCGAGCACAGACAAGGAGACCGTCTCACTGAGACACAACACAGAACAGGAGATCGTTTCACTAAGGCACAAATCACACCAGGGGAACTTTTCACAGAGACACTACACAGACCAGGAGACCATTGCACTGAGACCCAACATCGGCCAGGGGACCGTTTCCCTGAGACTGAGTACAGAACAGGAGACTGTCTAATGAGACCGAACACAGACGAAGAGACTGTCTCACTGAGACACTACAGAGACCAGGAGACCATTGCACTGAGACCCAACATCGGCCAGGGGACCGTTTCCCTGAGACTGTGTACAGAACAGGAGACTGTCTAATGAGACCGAGCACAGACGAAGAGACTGTCTCACTGAGACACAACAGAGACCATGAGACAGCCTGACTGAGACACAACACAGACCTGGAGACCTTCTCACTGAGACACAACAGAAACCAGGAGACCATCTCATTGAGAAACAACACAGACCAGGAGACCATTTCACTGAGACCAAAATCAGAACAGGAGACCTTCCATTGAGACCGAGCACAGACGAGGAAACCGTCTCACTGAGACAGTGCACCAACCAGCAGAATGTCTCACTGAGATACAACAGTGACCAGGAGACCATCTCACTGAGACACAGCACAGGCCATGAGACCGTTATACTGAGACCGAGCACAGACCAGGAGACAGTTCCGCTGACACCGAGCACAGACAAGGAGACCGTCTCACTGAGACACAGCACAGACTAGGAGACCGGTTCACTAAGATACAACAGAGACCAGGAGACCATTTCTGTGAGACACAACACAGACCAGCAGACCGTCTCACTGAGACACAACACAGACCAGGAGACAGCCTGACTGAGACAAAACACAGGCCATGAGACCGTTATACTGAGACCGAGCACAGACCAGGAGACAGTTCCACTGACAACAACCACAGACCAGGAGACTGTTTTAATGAGACACAACAGAGACCAGGAGACCGTCTCACTGAGATACAACACAGAACAGGAGACCATTTCACCGAGACCAAGCACAGAACAGGAGAACGTCTATTGAGACTGAGCACAGACGAGGAAACCGTCTCACTGAGACTGTGCACTGACCAGCAGATTGTCTCACTGAGACAAAACACAGACCAGGAGACCTTCTCACTGAGACACAACACAGACCAGGAAACCGTCTCACTGAGACACAACACAGACCAGGCGACCGTCTCACTGAGAAACAACGCAGACCAGGAGACCATCTCACTGAGACACAACACAGACCAGGAGACCGTCTCACTGAGACACAACACAGACTATGAGACCGTTATACTGAGACCGAGCACAGACCAGGAGACAGTTCCGCTGACACCGAGCACAGACAAGGAGACCGTCTCACTGAGACACAACACAGAACAGGAGACCGTTTCACTAAGGCACAAATCACACCAGGGGAACTTTTCACAGAGACACTACACAGACCAGGAGACCATTGCACTGAGACCCAACATCGGCCAGGGGACCGTTTCCCTGAGACTGAGTACAGAACAGGAGACTGTCTAATGAGACCGAACACAGACGAAGAGACTGTCTCACTGAGACACTACAGAGACCAGGAGACCATTGCACTGAGACCCAACATCGGCCAGGGGACCGTTTCCCTGAGACTGTGTACAGAACAGGAGACTGTCTAATGAGACCGAGCACAGACGAAGAGACTGTCTAACTGAGACACAACAGAGACCATGAGACAGCCTGACTGAGACACAACACAGACCTGGAGACCTTCTCACTGAGACACAACAGAAACCAGGAGACCATCTCATTGAGACACAACACAGACCAGGAGACCATTTCACTGAGACCAAAATCAGAACAGGAGACCTTCCATTGAGACCGAGCACAGACGAGGAAACCGTCTCACTGAGACAGTGCACCAACCAGCAGAATGTCTCACTGAGATACAACAGTGACCAGGAGACCATCTCACTGAGACACAGCACAGGCCATGAGACCGTTATACTGAGACCGAGCACAGACCAGGAGACAGTTCCGCTGACACCGAGCACAGACAAGGAGACCGTCTCACTGAGACACAGCACAGACTAGGAGACCGGTTCACTAAGATACAACAGAGACCAGGAGACCATTTCTCTGAGACACAACACAGACCAGCAGACCGTCTCACTGAGACACAGCACAGGCCATGAGACCGTTATACTGAGACCGAGCACAGACCAGGAGACAGTTCCGCTGACACCGAGCACAGACAAGGAGACCGTCTCACTGAGACACAGCACAGACTAGGAGACCGGTTCACTAAGATACAACAGAGACCAGGAGACCATTTCTCTGAGACACAACACAGACCAGCAGACCGTCTCACTGAGACACAACACAGACCAGGAGACAGCCTGACTGAGACAAAACACAGGCCATGAGACCGTTATACTGAGACCGAGCACAGACCAGGAGACCATTTCACTGAGATATAACACAGAACAGGAGATCGTTTCACTAAGGCACAAAACACACCAGGGGAACTTTTCACAGAGACACTACACAGACCAGGAGACCATTGCACTGAGACCAAACACAGGCCAGGGGACCGTTTCCCTGAGACTGAGTACAGAACAGGAGACTGTCTAATGAGACCAAGCACAGACGAAGAGACCGTCTCACTGAGACACAACAGAGTCCATCAGAACTTTTTACTGAGACATAACACAGACCAGCAGACAGCCTGACTGAGACAAAACACAGACCAGGAGACTTTTCTCTGAGAACAACCATAGAGCAGGAGACTGTTTCACTGAGACAAAACACAGACCAGGAGACCCATTCACTGTGACCGAGCACAGACAAGGTGTCAGTTTAACAGAGTCACAACACAAACCGGGAGACCATTTCACTGAGACACAACCCAGACCAGGAGACCATTTCACAGAGACACAATAAAGACCAGGAGACCATTTCACTGAGACACAACACAGACAAGGAGACCGTCTCACTGAGACACAACACAGAGCAGGAGACTGTTACAATGAGACCAAGCTCAGACCAGAAGACCGTTACACTGAGACACAACACAGAACGGGAGACCATCTCACTGACACACAAAACAGTCAAGGAGACCATCTCACAGAGACACAACACAGGCCAGGAGACCGTTTCACTGAGACACAACACAGACCTGGAGACAGTTACAATGAGACCAAGCTCAGACCAGAAGACCGTTACACTGAGACACAACAGAGACCAGGAGACCATCTCCCTGAGACACAACACAGACCAGGAGACCATTTCACTGAGACCAAGCACAGAACAGTAGACCGTCTATTGAGACCGAGCACAGAGGAGGAAACCATCTCACTGAGACTGTGCACCGACCAGCAGACTGTCTCACTGAGACTGTGCACTGACCAGCAGACTGTCTCACTGAGACACAACACAGAGCAGGGGACCATTGCACTGAGACCCAACACAGACCATGTGACCGTTTCCCTGAGACTGAGTACAGAACAGGAGACTGTCTAATGAGACCAAGCACAGACGAAGAGACTGTCTCACTGAGAGACAACACAGACCAGGCGACCATCTCACTGAGACACAACAGAGACCAGGAGACCATCTCACTGAGACACAACACAGACCAGGAGACAGTTTTACTGAGACACAACACAGACCAGGGGACCATTTCACTGAGACCAAGCACAGAACAGGAGACCGTCTATTGAGACCGAGCACAGACGAGGAAACCGTCTCACTGAGACAGTGCACCAACCAGCTGACTGTCTCACTGAGACACAACAGAGACCAGGAGACCATCTCACTGAGACACAACACAGGCCATGAGACCGTTATACTGAGACCGAGCACAGACCAGGAGACAGTTCCACTGACACCGAGCACAGACCAGGCGACCATCTCACTGAGACACAACACAGACCAGGAGACCATCTCACTGAGACACAACACAGACCAGGAGACAATCTCACTGAGACACAACACGGACCAGGAGACCATCTCACTGAGACACAACACAGACCAGGCGACCATCTCACTGAGACACAACACAGACCAAGCGACCATCTCACTGAGATACAACAGTGACCAGGACACAGCCTGACTGAGGGAAAACACAGACCAGGAGACCACTTCACTGAGACACAACACAGGCCAGGACAGTGATTCACTGAGACTGAGCACAGACCAGGAGACAGTTCCACTGACAACGAGCACAGACCAGGAGACAGTTCCACTGACAGCGAGCACAGACCAGGAGACAGTTCCACTGACAGCGAGCACAGACCAGGAGACCGTTTCACAGAAGGAGAAAACAGACCAGGGGATCGTCTCACTGAGACACAACACAGACCAGGAGACCGTTTCACTGTGACCAAGCACAGAACAGCAGACCATCTATTGAGACCGAGCACAGACGAGGAAACAGTCTCACTGAGACAGTGCACCGACCAGCAGACTGTTTCAATGAGGCACAACAGAGACCAGGAGACAGTCTGACTGAGACAAAACACAGACCAGGAGACTTTTCTCTGAGAACAACCATAGAGCAGGAGACTGTTTCACTGAGGCAAAACACAGACCAGGAGACCCATTCACTGTGACCGAGCACAGACAAGGTGTCAGTTTAACAGAGTCACAACACAGACCGGGAGACCATTTCACTGAGACACAACCCAGACCAGGAGACCATTTCACAGAGACACAATAAAGACCAGGAGACCATTTCACTGAGACACAACACAGACAAGGAGACCGTCTCACTGAGACACAACACAGACCAGGAGACCATTTCACAGAGACACAATAAAGAACAGAAGACCGTTTCACTGAGACACAACAGAGAACAGGAGACCATTTCACTGAGGCACAACACAGACCAGGAGACCGTTTCACTGAGACATAACACAGAACAGGAGACTGTCTGTAGAGATCTAGCACAGACGAGGAGACCGTCTCACTGAGACACAACACAGACCAGAAGACCGTTTCACTGAGACAAAACACAGACCAGGGGACCACTTCACTGAGACCAAGCACAGAACAGGAGACCGTCTATTGAGACCGAGCACAGAGGAGGAAACCATCTCACTGAGACTGTGCACTGACCGGCAGACTGTCTCACTGAGACTGTGCACTGACCAGCAGACTGTCTCACTGACACACAACACAGAGCAGGGGACCGTTACACTGAGACACAACACAGACCAGGAGACTGTTTCAAAGATTCCGAGCACAGAACAGGAGACCGTGTATTGAGACCGAGCACAGACTAGGAAACTGTCTCACTGAGACAGTGCACCAACCAGCAGACAGTCTCACTGAGACACAACAGAGACCAGGAGACCGTCTCACTGAGACACAACACATAGCAGGAGACTGTCTGACTGAGACACAACACAGCCCAGGAGACAGCCTGACTGAGACAAAACACAGGCCATGAGACCGTTATACTGAGACCGAGCACAGACCAGGAGACAGTTCCACTGACACCGAGCACAGACCAGGCGACCATCTCACTGAGACACAACACAGACCAGGAGACCATCTCACTGAGACACAACACAGACCAGGAGACAATCTCACTGAGACACAACACGGACCAGGAGACCATCTCACTGAGACACAACACAGACCAGGCGACCATCTCACTGAGACACAACACAGACCAAGCGACCATCTCACTGAGATACAACAGTGACCAGGACACAGCCTGACTGAGGGAAAACACAGACCAGGAGACCACTTCACTGAGACACAACACAGGCCAGGACAGTGATTCACTGAGACTGAGCACAGACCAGGAGACAGTTCCACTGACAACGAGCACAGACCAGGAGACAGTTCCACTGACAACGAGCACAGACGAGGAGACAGTTCCACTGACAGCGAGCACAGACCAGGAGACAGTTCCACTGACAGCGAGCACAGACCAGGAGACCGTTTCACAGGAGGAGAAAACAGACCAGGGGATCGTCTCACTGAGACACAACACAGACCAGGAGACCGTTTCACTGTGACCAAGCACAGAACAGCAGACCATCTATTGAGACCGAGCACAGACGAGGAAACAGTCTCACTGAGACAGTGCACCGACCAGCAGACTGTTTCAATGAGGCACAACAGAGACCAGGAGACAGTCTGACTGAGACAAAACACAGACCAGGAGACTTTTCTCTGAGAACAACCATAGAGCAGGAGACTGTTTCACTGAGACAAAACACAGACCAGGAGACCCATTCACTGTGACCGAGCACAGACAAGGTGTCAGTTTAACAGAGTCACAACACAGACCGGGAGACCATTTCACTGAGACACAACCCAGACCAGGAGACCATTTCACAGAGACACAATAAAGACCAGGAGACCATTTCACTGAGACACAACACAGACAAGGAGACCGTCTCACTGAGACACAACACAGACCAGGAGACCATTTCACAGAGACACAATAAAGAACAGAAGACCGTTTCACTGAGACACAACAGAGAGCAGCAGACTGCCGGACTGAGACAAAACACAGACCAGGAGACCTTCTCACTGATACACAACAAAGGCCAGGACAGTGTTTCACTGATACCGAGCACAGACCAGGAGACTGTCTCACTGAGACACAACAGCGACCAGGACACAGCCTGACTGAGAGAAAACACAGACCAGGGGACCACATCTCTGAGACACAACACAGGCCATGAGACTGTTATACTGAGACCGAGCACAGACCAGCAGACAGTTCCACTGACACAGACCACAGACCAAGAGACCGTTTTACTGAGACACAACAGAGACCAGGAGACCGTTATACTCTGACCGAGCACAGAACAGGAGACAGTTCCACTGACTCCGACCACACTCCAGGAGACAGTTTCACTGAGACACAACACAGACCAGGAGACCGTTTCACTGAGACACAACACAGACCAGGGGACCGTTTCACTAAGACACAACACAGACCAGGGGACCATTTCACTGAGACCAAGCACAGAGCAGGAGACGGTCTATTGAGACCAAGCACAGACGAGGAAACCGTCTCACTGAGACAGTGCACCAACCAGCAGACTGTCTCACTGAGACACAACAGTGACCAGGAGACAGCCTGACTGAGACACAACACAGGCCATGAGACCTTTATACTGAGATCGAGCACAGACCAGGAGACAGTTCCACTGACACAAAACACAGACCAGGAGATCATTTCACAGAGACCGAGCAAAGAACAGGAGACCTTTTCACTGAGACAAAGCACAGACCAGGAGACCCATTCACTGTGACCGAGCACAGACAAGGTGACAGTTTAACGGAGTCACAACTGAGACCGGGAGACCATTTCACTGAGACACAACACAGACCATGAAACAGTTTCATTGAGACACAACACAGACCAGTAGGTCTTCTATTGAGACCAAGCACAGACGAGGAGACCGTCTCACTGAGACTGTGCACTGACCAGTAGACTGTCTCACTGAGACTGTGCACTGACCAGTAGACTGTCTCACTGAGACACAACAGGGACCATCAGATAGCCTGACTGAGACAAAACACAGACCAGGGGACATTCTCACTGAGACACAACACAGGTCAGGACAGCGTTTCACTGAGACTGAGCACAGACCAGCAGACTGTCTCACTGAGATACAACAGAGCCCAGGAGACCATTTCACGGAGACCAAGCAAAGAACAGGAGACCGTCTCATTGAGTCAAAACACAGAACAGGAGACCGTCTCACTGAGTCAAAACACAGACCAGGAGACTTTTCTCTGAGAACAACCACAGACCAGGAGACCCATTCACTGTGACCTAGCACAGACCAGGAGACAGTTTAACAGAGATACAATAAAGACCAGGACACAGTTTCACTGAAAGAGAAAACAGACCAGGAGACCGTCTCACTGAGACACAACACAGACCAGGAGACCATTTCACTGAGACCGAGCACAGACCAGGAGACAGTTCCACTGACACCGAGCACAGACCAGGAGACCGTTTTACTGAGACACAACACAGACCAGGAGACCGTCATACTGAGACTGAGCACAGAAAAGGAGACCGTTATACTGAGACTGAGCACAGACCAGGAGACAGTTCCACTGAGACACAATACAGAGCAGAAGACCATTTCACTGAGACACAACACAGACCAGGAGACCTTTTCACTGAGACACAACACAGACCAGGAGACCGTTTTACTGAGACACAACACATAGCAGGAGACTGTCTCACTGAGACACAACACAGACCAGGGGACAGCCTGACTGAGACAAAACACAGGCCATGAGACCGTTATACTGAGACCGAGCACAGACAAGCAGACAGTTTGACTGATACCGAGCACAGACCAGGAGACCATTTCACTGAGACATAACACAGAACAGGAGACCGTTTCACTAAGACACAAAACACACTAGGGGACCATTTCACAGAGACATAACACAGAACAGGAGACCGTTTCAATAAGACACAAAACACAACAGGGGAACTTTTCACTGAGACACTACACAGACCAGGAGAACATTGCACTGAGAACCAACACAGGGCAGGGGACCGTTTCCCTGAGACTGAGTACAGAACATGAGAGGTACTAATGAGACCGAGCACAGACGAAGAGACTGTCTCACTGAGACACAGCAGAGAGCAGCAGACTGCCGGACTGAGACAAAACACAGACCAGGTGACCATCTCACTGAGACACAACACAGACCAAGCGACCATCTCACTGAGATACAACAGTGACCAGGACACAGCCTGACTGAGGGAAAACACAGACCAGGAGACCACTTCACTGAGACACAACACAGGCCAGGACAGTGATTCACTGAGACTGAGCACAGACCAGGAGACAGTTCCACTGACAACGAGCACAGACCAGGAGACAGTTCCACTGACAGCGAGCACAGACCAGGAGACAGTTCCACTGACAGCGAGCACAGACCAGGAGACCGTTTCACAGAAGGAGAAAACAGACCAGGGGATCGTCTCACTGAGACACAACACAGACCAGGAGACCGTTTCACTGTGACCAAGCACAGAACAGCAGACCATCTATTGAGACCGAGCACAGACGAGGAAACAGTCTCACTGAGACAGTGCACCGACCAGCAGACTGTTTCAATGAGGCACAACAGAGACCAGGAGACAGTCTGACTGAGACAAAACACAGACCAGGAGACTTTTCTCTGAGAACAACCATAGAGCAGGAGACTGTTTCACTGAGGCAAAACACAGACCAGGAGACCCATTCACTGTGACCGAGCACAGACAAGGTGTCAGTTTAACAGAGTCACAACACAGACCGGGAGACCATTTCACTGAGACACAACCCAGACCAGGAGACCATTTCACAGAGACACAATAAAGACCAGGAGACCATTTCACTGAGACACAACACAGACAAGGAGACCGTCTCACTGAGACACAACACAGACCAGGAGACCATTTCACAGAGACACAATAAAGAACAGAAGACCGTTTCACTGAGACACAACACAGACCAGGAGACAATCTCACTGAGACACAACACGGACCAGGAGACCATCTCACTGAGACACAACACAGACCAGGCGACCATCTCACTGAGACACAACACAGACCAAGCGACCATCTCACTGAGATACAACAGTGACCAGGACACAGCCTGACTGAGGGAAAACACAGACCAGGAGACCACTTCACTGAGACACAACACAGGCCAGGACAGTGATTCACTGAGACTGAGCACAGACCAGGAGACAGTTCCACTGACAACGAGCACAGACCAGGAGACAGTTCCACTGACAACGAGCACAGACGAGGAGACAGTTCCACTGACAGCGAGCACAGACCAGGAGACAGTTCCACTGACAGCGAGCACAGACCAGGAGACCGTTTCACAGGAGGAGAAAACAGACCAGGGGATCGTCTCACTGAGACACAACACAGACCAGGAGACCGTTTCACTGTGACCAAGCACAGAACAGCAGACCATCTATTGAGACCGAGCACAGACGAGGAAACAGTCTCACTGAGACAGTGCACCGACCAGCAGACTGTTTCAATGAGGCACAACAGAGACCAGGAGACAGTCTGACTGAGACAAAACACAGACCAGGAGACTTTTCTCTGAGAACAACCATAGAGCAGGAGACTGTTTCACTGAGACAAAACACAGACCAGGAGACCCATTCACTGTGACCGAGCACAGACAAGGTGTCAGTTTAACAGAGTCACAACACAGACCGGGAGACCATTTCACTGAGACACAACCCAGACCAGGAGACCATTTCACAGAGACACAATAAAGACCAGGAGACCATTTCACTGAGACACAACACAGACAAGGAGACCGTCTCACTGAGACACAACACAGACCAGGAGACCATTTCACAGAGACACAATAAAGAACAGAAGACCGTTTCACTGAGACACAACAGAGAACAGGAGACCATTTCACTGAGGCACAACACAGACCAGGAGACCGTTTCACTGAGACATAACACAGAACAGGAGACTGTCTGTAGAGATCTAGCACAGACGAGGAGACCGTCTCACTGAGACACAACACAGACCAGAAGACCGTTTCACTGAGACAAAACACAGACCAGGGGACCACTTCACTGAGACCAAGCACAGAACAGGAGACCGTCTATTGAGACCGAGCACAGAGGAGGAAACCATCTCACTGAGACTGTGCACTGACCGGCAGACTGTCTCACTGAGACTGTGCACTGACCAGCAGACTGTCTCACTGACACACAACACAGAGCAGGGGACCGTTACACTGAGACACAACACAGACCAGGAGACTGTTTCAAAGATTCCGAGCACAGAACAGGAGACCGTGTATTGAGACCGAGCACAGACTAGGAAACTGTCTCACTGAGACAGTGCACCAACCAGCAGACAGTCTCACTGAGACACAACAGAGACCAGGAGACCGTCTCACTGAGACACAACACATAGCAGGAGACTGTCTGACTGAGACACAACACAGCCCAGGAGACAGCCTGACTGAGACAAAACACAGGCCATGAGACCGTTATACTGAGACCGAGCACAGACCAGGAGACAGTTCCACTGACACCGAGCACAGACCAGGCGACCATCTCACTGAGACACAACACAGACCAGGAGACCATCTCACTGAGACACAACACAGACCAGGAGACAATCTCACTGAGACACAACACGGACCAGGAGACCATCTCACTGAGACACAACACAGACCAGGCGACCATCTCACTGAGACACAACACAGACCAAGCGACCATCTCACTGAGATACAACAGTGACCAGGACACAGCCTGACTGAGGGAAAACACAGACCAGGAGACCACTTCACTGAGACACAACACAGGCCAGGACAGTGATTCACTGAGACTGAGCACAGACCAGGAGACAGTTCCACTGACAACGAGCACAGACCAGGAGACAGTTCCACTGACAACGAGCACAGACGAGGAGACAGTTCCACTGACAGCGAGCACAGACCAGGAGACAGTTCCACTGACAGCGAGCACAGACCAGGAGACCGTTTCACAGGAGGAGAAAACAGACCAGGGGATCGTCTCACTGAGACACAACACAGACCAGGAGACCGTTTCACTGTGACCAAGCACAGAACAGCAGACCATCTATTGAGACCGAGCACAGACGAGGAAACAGTCTCACTGAGACAGTGCACCGACCAGCAGACTGTTTCAATGAGGCACAACAGAGACCAGGAGACAGTCTGACTGAGACAAAACACAGACCAGGAGACTTTTCTCTGAGAACAACCATAGAGCAGGAGACTGTTTCACTGAGACAAAACACAGACCAGGAGACCCATTCACTGTGACCGAGCACAGACAAGGTGTCAGTTTAACAGAGTCACAACACAGACCGGGAGACCATTTCACAGAGACACAATAAAGAACAGAAGACCGTTTCACTGAGACACAACAGAGAGCAGCAGACTGCCGGACTGAGACAAAACACAGACCAGGAGACCTTCTCACTGATACACAACAAAGGCCAGGACAGTGTTTCACTGATACCGAGCACAGACCAGGAGACTGTCTCACTGAGACACAACAGCGACCAGGACACAGCCTGACTGAGAGAAAACACAGACCAGGGGACCACATCTCTGAGACACAACACAGGCCATGAGACTGTTATACTGAGACCGAGCACAGACCAGCAGACAGTTCCACTGACACCGACCACAGACCAAGAGACCGTTTTACTGAGACACAACAGAGACCAGGAGACCGTTATACTCTGACCGAGCACAGAACAGGAGACAGTTCCACTGACTCCGACCACACTCCAGGAGACAGTTTCACTGAGACACAACACAGACCAGGAGACCGTTTCACTGAGACACAACACAGACCAGGGGACCGTTTCACTAAGACACAACACAGACCAGGGGACCATTTCACTGAGACCAAGCACAGAGCAGGAGACGGTCTATTGAGACCAAGCACAGACGAGGAAACCGTCTCACTGAGACAGTGCACCAACCAGCAGACTGTCTCACTGAGACACAACAGTGACCAGGAGACAGCCTGACTGAGACACAACACAGGCCATGAGACCTTTATACTGAGATCGAGCACAGACCAGGAGACAGTTCCACTGAGACACAACACAGAGCAGGAGATCATTTCACAGAGACCGAGCAAAGAACAGGAGACTGTCTCACTGACACAAAACACAGACCAGGAGACATTTCTCTGAGAACAATCACAGAGCAGGAGACCTTTTCACTGAGACAAAGCACAGACCAGGAGACCCATTCACTGTGACCGAGCACAGACAAGGTGACAGTTTAACGGAGTCACAACTGAGACCGGGAGACCATTTCACTGAGACACAACACAGACCATGAAACAGTTTCATTGAGACACAACACAGACCAGTAGGTCGTCTATTGAGACCAAGCACAGACGAGGAGACCGTCTCACTGAGACTGTGCACTGACCAGTAGACTGTCTCACTGAGACTGTGCACTGACCAGTAGACTGTCTCACTGAGACACAACAGGGACCATCAGATAGCCTGACTGAGACAAAACACAGACCAGGGGACATTCTCACTGAGACACAACACAGGTCAGGACAGCGTTTCACTGAGACTGAGCACAGACCAGCAGACTGTCTCACTGAGATACAACAGAGCCCAGGAGACCATTTCACGGAGACCAAGCAAAGAACAGGAGACCGTCTCATTGAGTCAAAACATAGAACAGGAGACCGTCTCACTGAGTCAAAACACAGACCAGGAGACTTTTCTCTGAGAACAACCACAGACCAGGAGACCCATTCACTGTGACCTAGCACAGACCAGGAGACAGTTTAACAGAGATACAGTAAAGACCAGGACACAGTTTCACTGAAAGAGAAAACAGACCAGGAGACCGTCTCACTGAGACACAACACAGACCAGGAGACCATTTCACTGAGACCGAGCACAGACCAGGAGACAGTTCCACTGACACCGAGCACAGACCAGGAGACCGTTTTACTGAGACACAACACAGACCAGGAGACCGTCATACTGAGACTGAGCACAGAAAAGGAGACCGTTATACTGAGACTGAGCACAGACTAGGAGACAGTTCCACTGAGACACAATACAGAGCAGAAGACCATTTCACTGAGACACAACACAGACCAGGAGACCTTTTCACTGAGACACAACACAGACCAGGAGACCGTTTTACTGAGACACAACACATAGCAGGAGACTGTCTCACTGAGACACAACACAGACCAGGGGACAGCCTGACTGAGACAAAACACAGGCCATGAGACCGTTATACTGAGACCGAGCACAGACCAGCAGACAGTTTGACTGATACCGAGCACAGACCAGGAGACCATTTCACTGAGACATAACACAGAACAGGAGACCGTTTCACTAAGACACAAAACACACTAGGGGACCATTTCACAGAGACATAACACAGAACAGGAGACCGTTTCAATAAGACACAAAACACAACAGGGGAACTTTTCACTGAGACACTACACAGACCAGGAGAACATTGTACTGAGAACCAACACAGGGCAGGGGACCGATTCCCTGAGACTGAGTACAGAACATGAGACGTACTAATGAGACCGAGCACAGACGAAGAGACTGTCTCACTGAGACACAACAGAGAGCAGCAGACTGCCGGACTGAGACAAAACACAGACCAGGAGACCTTCTCACTGATACACAACAGTGACCAGGACACAGCCTGACTGAGAGAAAACACAGACCAGGAGACGACATCTCTGAGACACAACACAGGCCATGAGACTGTTATACTGAGACCGAGCACAGACCAGCAGACAGTTCCACTGACACCGACCACAGACCAAGAGACCGTTTTACTGAGACACAACAGCGACCAGGAGACCGTTTTACAGAGACACAACACAGGCCATGAGACCGTTATACTCTGACCGAGCACAGAACAGGAGACAGTTCCACTGACACCGATCACACTCCAGGAGACAGTTTCACTGAGACACAACACAGTCCAGGAGACCGTTTCACTGAGACACAACACAGACCAGGGGACCGTTTCACTAAGACACAACACAGACCTGGGGACCATTTCACTGAGACCAAACACAGAACTGTAAACCGTCTATTGAGACCCAGCACAGACGAGGAAACCGTCTCACTGAGATGGTGAACCGACCAGCAGACTGTCTCACTGAGACACAACAGTGACCAGGAGACAGTCTGACTGAGACACAACACAGGCCATGAGACCTTTATACTGAGACCGAGCACAGACTAGGAGACTGTTATACTGAGACCGAGCACAGACCAGGAGACAGTTCCACTGAGACACAACACAGAGCAGGAGATCATTTCACGGAGACCGAGCAAAGAACAGGAGACTGTCTCACTGACACAAAACACAGACAAGGAGATATTTCTCTGAGAACAATCACAGAGCAGGAGACCTTTTCACTGAGACAACGCACAGACCAGGAGACCCATTCACTGTGACCGAGCACAGACCAGGTGACAGTTTAACAGAGATACAATAAAGACCAGGACACAGTTTCACTGAAAGAGAAAACAGACCAGGAGACCGTCTCACTGAGACACAACACAGACCATGAAACAGTTTCATTGAGACACAACACAGACCAGTAGTTCGTCTATTGAGACCAAGCACAGATGATTAGACAGTCTTACTGAGACTGTGCACTGACCAGTAGACTGTCTCACTGAGACACAACAGGGACCATCAGACAGCCTGACTGAGACAAAACACAGACCAGGGGACATTCTCACTGAGACACAACACAGGCCAGGACAGCGTTTCACTGAGACTGAGCACAGACCAGCAGACTGTCTCACTGAGACACAACAGAGACCAGGAGACCATTTCACGGAGACCAAGCAAAGAACAGGAGACCGTCTCACTGAGTCAAAACACAGAACAGGAGACCGTCTCAATGAGTCAAAACACAGACCAGGAGACTTTTCTCTGAGACAAAACACAGACCAGAAGACTTTTCTCTGAGAACAACCACAGACCAGGAGACCCATTCACTGTGACCTAGCACAGACCAGGAGACAGTTTAACAGAGATACAATAAAGACCAGGACACAGTTTCACTGAAAGAGAAAACAGACCAGGAGACCGTCTCACTGAGACACAACAGGGACCATCAGACAGCCTGACTGAGACAAAACACAGACCAGGGGACATTCTCACTGAGACACAACACAGGCCAGGACAGCGTTTCACTGAGACTGAGCACAGACCAGCAGACTGTCTCACTGAGACACAACAGAGACCAGGAGACCATTTCACGGAGACCAAGCAAAGAACAGGAGACCGTCTCACTGAGTCAAAACACAGAACAGGAGACCGTCTCAATGAGTCAAAACACAGACCAGGAGACATTTCTCTGAGACAAAACACAGACCAGAAGACTTTTCTCTGAGAACAACCACAGACCAGGAGACCCATTCACTGTGACCTAGCACAGACCAGGAGACAGTTTAACAGAGATACAATAAAGACCAGGACACAGTTTCACTGAAAGAGAAAACAGACCAGGAGACCGTCTCACTGAGACACAACACAGACCAGGAGACCATTTCACTGAGACCGAGCACAGACCAGGAGACAGTTCCACTGACACAAAGCACAGACCAGGAGACCGTTTTACTGAGACACAACACAGACCAGGAGACCGTCATACTGAGACTGAGCACAGAAAAGGAGACCGTTATACTGAGACCGAGCACAGACCAGGAGACCATTTCACAGAGACATAATAAAGACCAGGAGACAGTTTCACTGAGACACAACACAGGCCAGGACAGCGTTTCACTGAGACTGAGCACAGACCAGCAGACTGTCTCACTGAGACACAACAGAGACCAGGAGACCATTTCACGGAGACCAAGCAAAGAACAGGAGACCGTCTCACTGAGTCAAAACACAGAACAGGAGACCGTCTCAATGAGTCAAAACACAGACCAGGAGACTTTTCTCTGAGACAAAACACAGACCAGAAGACTTTTCTCTGAGAACAACCACAGACCAGGAGACCCATTCACTGTGACCTAGCACAGACCAGGAGACAGTTTAACAGAGATACAATAAAGACCAGGACACAGTTTCACTGAAAGAGAAAACAGACCAGGAGACCGTCTCACTGAGACACAACACAGACCAGGAGACCATTTCACTGAGACCGAGCACAGACCAGGAGACAGTTCCACTGACACAAAGCACAGACCAGGAGAACGTTTTACTGAGACACAACACAGACCAGGAGACCGTCATACTGAGACTGAGCACAGAAAAGGAGACCGTTATACTGAGACCGAGCACAGACCAGGAGACCATTTCACAGAGACATAATAAAGACCAGGAGACAGTTTCACTGAGACACAACACAGACAAGGAGACCGTCTCACTGAGACACAACACAGACCAGGAGACCATTTCACAGAGACACAATAAAGACCAGGAGACCGTTTCACTGAGACACAACACAGACCAGGATACCGTCTCACTGAGACACAACACAGAACAGGAGACCGTCTCACTGACACACAACACAGTCAAGGAGACCGTCTCACAGAGACACAACACAGGCCAGGAGACCGTTTCACTGAGACATAACACAGAAAAGGAGACCGTTTCACTGAGACATAACACAGACCAGGAGACAGTTTCACTGAGACACAACACAGACCTGGAGACTGTTACAATGAGACCAAGCTCAGACCAGAAGACCATTACACTGAGACACAACAGAGACCAGGAAACCATCTCCCTGTGACTCAACACAGACCAGGAGACCATTTCACTGAGACCAAGCACAGAACAGGAGACCGTCTATTGAGACCGAGCACAGAGGAGGAAACCATCTCACTGAGACTGTGCACCGACCAGCAGACTGTCACACTGAGACTGTGCACTGACCAGCAGACTGTCTCACTGAGACCCAACACAGACCATGTGGCGTTTCCCTGAGACTGAGTACAGAACAGGAGACTGTCTAACGAGACCGAGCACAGACGAAGAGACTGTCTCACTGAGACACAACAGAGAGCAGCAGACTGCCGGACTGAGACAAAACACAGACCAGGAGACCTTCTCACTGATACACAACACAGGCCAGGACAGCGTGTCACTGATACCGAGCACAGACCAGGAGACTGTCTCACTGAGACACAACAGTGACCAGGACACAGCCTGACTGAGAGAAAACACAGACCAGGAGACCACATCTCTGAGACACAACACAGGCCATGAGACTGTTATACTGAGACCGAGCACAGACCAAGAGACCGTTTTACTGAGACACAACACAGGCCATGAGACCGTTATACTCTGACCGAGCACAGAACAGGAGACAGTTCCACTGACACCGACCACACTCCAGGAGACAGTTTCACTGAGACACAACACAGACCAGGAGACAGCCTGACTGAGACAAAACACAGACCAGGAAACCGTCTCACTGAGACACAACACAGACCAGGCGACCGTCTCACTGAGACACAACACAGACCAGGCGACCGTCTCACTGAGAAACAACGCAGACCAGGAGACAATCTCACTGAGACACAACACAGACTATGAGACCGTTATACTGAGACCGAGCACAGACCAGGAGACAGTTCCGCTGACACCGAGCACAGACAAGGAGACCGTCTGACTGAGACACAACAGAGACCAGTAGACAGCCTGACTGAGACACAGCACAGGCTATGAGACCATTATATTGAGACCGAGCACAGACCAGGAGACAGTTCCGCTGACACCGAGCACAGACAAGGAGACCGTCTCACTGAGACACAACACAGAACAGGAGATCGTTTCACTAAGGCACAAATCACATCAGGGGAACTTTTCACAGAGACACTACACAGACCAGGAGACCATTGCACTGAGACACAACACAGGCCAGGGGACCGTTTCCCTGAGACTGAGTACAGAACAGGAGACAGTCTAATGAGACCGAGCACAGACGAAGAGACTGTCTCTCTGAAACACAACAGAGACCAGGAGACCGTCTCACTGAGATACAACACAGACCAGGAGACCATTTCACTGAGACCAAGCACAGAACAGGAGAACGCCTATTGAGACTGAGCACAGACGAGGAAACCGTCTCACTGAGACTGTGCACTGACCAGCAGATTGTCTCACTGAGACAAAACACAGACCAGGAGACCTTCTCACTGAGACACAACACAGACCAGGAAACCGTCTCACTGAGACACATCACAGACCAGGCGACCGTCTCACTGAGAAACAACACAGACCAGGAGACCATCTCACTGAGACACAACACAGACCAGGAGACCGTCTCACTGAGACACAACACAGACTATGAGACCGTTATACTGAGACCGAGCACAGACCAGGAGACTGTTTGACTGATACCAAGCACAGTCCAGGAGACCATTTCACTGAGACATAACACAGACCAGGCGACCGTCTCACTGAGAAACAACGCAGACCAGGAGACAATCTCACTGAGACACAACACAGACTATGAGACCGTTATACTGAGACCGAGCACAGACAAGGAGACCGTCTGACTGAGACACAACAGAGACCAGTAGACAGCCTGACTGAGACACAGCACAGGCTATGAGACCATTATATTGAGACCGAGCACAGACAAGGAGACCGTCTCACTGAGACACAACACAGAACAGGAGATCGTTTCACTAAGGCACAAATCACATCAGGGGAACTTTTCACAGAGACACTACACAGACCGGGAGACCATTGCACTGAGACACAACACAGGCCAGGGGACCGTTTCCCTGAGACTGTGTACAGAACAGGAGACTGTCTAATGAGACCGAGCACAGACGAAGAGACTGTCTCTCTGAGACACTACAGAGACCAGCTGACCGTTTTACTGAGACACAACACAGACCAGGAGACCATCTCACTGAGACACAACACAAACCATGAGACCGTTATACTGAGACCGAGCACTGACCAGGAAACAGTTTGACTGATACCGAGCACAGTCCAGGAGACCATTTCACTGAGACATAACACAGAACAGGAGACCGTTTCACTAAGGCACAAAACACACCAGGGGAACTTTTCACTGAGACACTACACAGACCAGGAGACCATTGCACTGAGACCCAACATCGGCCAGGCGACCGTTTCCCTGAGACTGTGTACAGAACAGGAGACTGTCTAATGAGACCGAGCACAGTCGAAGAGACCGTCTCACTGAGACACAACAGAGACCAGGAGACCATCTCACTGAGACACAACAGAGACCAGGAGACCATCTCATTGAGACACAACACAGACCAGGAGACCATTTCACTGAGACCAATCACAGAACAGGAGACCTTCCATTGAGACCGAGCACAGACGAGGAAACCGTCTCACTGAGACAGTGCACCAACCAGCAGAATGTCTCACTGAGACACAACAGTGACCAGGAGACCATCTCACTGAGACACAGCACAGGCCATGAGACCGTTATACTGAGACCGAGCACAGACCAGGAGACAGTTCCACTGACACCGAGCACAGACAAGGAGACCGTCTCACTGAGACACAACAGAGACCAGTAGACAGCCTGACTGAGACACAACACAGGCCATGAGACCATTATATTGAGACCGAGCACAGACCAGGAGACTATTGCACTGAGACCCAACACAGGCCAAGGGACCGTTTCCCTGAGACTGAGTACAGAACTGGAGACTGTCTAATGAGACCGAGCACAGACGAAGAGACTGTCTCTCTGAAACACAACAGAGACCAGGAGACAGCCTGACTGAGACAAAACACAGACCATGAGACCCATTCACTATGACCGAGCACAGACAAGGTGACAGTTTAACAGAGTCACAACACAGACAGGGAGACCATTTCACTGAGACACAACCCAGACCAGGAGACCATTTCACAGAGACACAATAAAGACCAGGAGACTGTTTCACTGAGACACAACAGAGAACCGGAGACAGTTTCACTAAGGCACAAAACACACCAGGGGAATGTTTCACTGAGACTCTACACAGACGAGGAGACCATTGCACTGAGACCCAACACAGGCCAGGGGACCGTTTCCCTGAGACTGAGTACAGAACTGGAGACTGTCTAATGAGACGGAGCACAGACGAAGAGACCGTCTCACTGAGACACAACAGAGACCAGGAGACTGTCTCACTGAGACACAACAGAGATCATGAGACAGCCTGACTGAGACACAACACAGACCAGGAGACCATCTCACTGAGACACAACACAGGCCATGAGACCGTTATACTGAGACCAAGCACAGACCAGGAGACAGATCCGCTGACACCGAGCACATTCAAGGAGACCGTCTCACTGAGACACAACAGAGACCAGGACACAACCTGACTGAGAGAAAACACAGACCAGGAGACCACAACTCTGAGACACAACACAGGCCATGACACTGTTATACTGAGACCGAGCACAGACCAGGAGACAGTTCCACTGACAACGACCACAGACCAGCAGACCGTTTTAATGAGACACAACAGAGACCAGGAGACCGTCTCACTGAGATACAACACAGAACAGGAGACCATTTCACCGAGACCAAGCACAGAACAGGAGAACGTCTATTGAGACTGAGCACAGACGAGGAAACCGTCTCACTGAGACTGTGCACTGACCAGCAGATTGTCTCACTGAGACAAAACACAGACCAGGAGACCTTCTCACTGAGACACAACACAGACCAGTAAACCGTCTCACTGAGACACAACACAGACCAGGCGACCGTCTCACTGAGACACAACACAGACCAGGAGACCATCTCACTGAGACACAACACAGACCAGGAGACAGTCTCACTGAGACACAACACAGACTATGAGACCGTTATACTGAGACCGAGCACAGACCAGGAGACAGTTCCGCTGACACCGAGCACAGACAAGGAGACCGTCTCACTGAGACACAACACAGAACAGGAGATCGTTTCACTGAGACACAACACAGAACAGGAGATCGTTTCACTGAGACACAACACAGAACAGGAGACCGTTTCACTAAGGCACAAATCACACCAGGGGAACTTTTCACAGAGACACTACACAGACCAGGAGACCATTGCACTGAGACCCAACATCGGCCAGGGGACCGTTTCTCTGAGACTGTGTACAGAACAGGAGACTGTCTAATGAGACCGAGCACAGACGAAGAGACTGTCTCACTGAGACACAACACAGACCAGAAGACCATTTCACTGAGACACAACACAGACCAGGAGACCGTCTCACTGAGACACAACACAGACCATGAGACCATCTCACTGAGACACAACACAGACTATGAGACCGTTATACTGAGACCGAGCACTGACCAGGAGACAGTTTGACTGATACCGAGCACAGACCAGGAGACCATTTCACTGAGATATAACACAGAACAGGAGATCGTTTCACTGAGAAATAACACAGAACAGGAGATCGTTTCACTAAGGCACAAAACACACCAGGGGAACTTTTCACAGAGACACTACACAGACCAGGAGACCATTGCACTCAGACCCAACACAGGCCAGGGGACCGTTTCCCTGAGACTGAGTACAGAACAGGAGACTGTCTAATGAGACCAAGCACAGACGAAGAGACCGTCTCACTGAGACACAACAGAGACCATCAGAACGTTTTACTGAGACATAACACAGACCAGCAGACAGTCTCACTGAGACACAACACAGACCAGGAGACAGCCTGACTGAGACAAAACACAGACCAGGAGACTTTTCTCTGTGAACAACCACAGAGCAGGAGACCGTTTCACTGAGACAAAACACAGACCAGGAGACCCATTCACTATGACCAAGCACAGACCAGGTGACAGTTTAACAGAGTCACAACACAAACCGGGAGACCATTTCACTGAGACACAACCCAGAGCAGGAGACCATTTCACAGAGACAAAATAAAGACCAGGAGACCGTTTCACTGAGACACAACACAGACAAGGAGACCGTCTCACTGAGACACAACACAGACCATGAAAGTGTTTCATTGAGCCACAACACAGACCAGTAGGTCGTCAATTGAGACCAAGCATATGCGAGGAAACCGTCTCACTGAGACTGTCTCACTGAGACACTACAGTGACCAGGACACAGCCTGACTGAGAGAAAACACAGACCAGGAGACCACAACTCTGAGACACAACACAGGCCATGAGACTGTTATACTGAGACCGAGCACAGACCAGGAGACAGTTCCACTGATAACGACCACAGACCAGGAGACCGTTTTAATGAGACACAACAGAGACCAGGAGACCGTCTCACTGAGATTCAACACAGACCAGGAGACCATTTCACTGAGACCAAGCACAGAACAGAAGAACGTCTATTGAGACTGAGCACAGACGAGGAAACCGTCTCACTGAGACTGTGCACTGACCAGCAGATTGTCTCACTGAGACAAAACACAGACCAGGGAACCTTCTCACTGATACACAACACAGGCCAGGAAAGCGTTTTACTGAAACCGAGCACAGAACAGGAGACTGTCTCACTGAGACTCAACAGTAACCAGGACACAGCCTGTCTGAGAGAAAACACAGACCAGGAGACCATCTCACTGAGACACAACACAGACCAGGAGACAGCCTGACTGAGACACAACACAGGCCATGTGACCGTTATACTGAGACCGAGCACAGACAAGGAAACTGTCGTACTGAGACTGAGCACAGACAAGGAGACCGTTATTCTCAGACTGAGCACAGACCAGGAGACAGTTCCACTGAGACACAGCACAGACCAGGAGACCGTTTCACTAAGATGCAACAGAGACCAGGAGACCATTTCTCTGATACACAACACAGACCAGCAGACCGTCTCACTGAGACACAACACAGACCAGGCGACCGTCTCACTGAGACATAACACAGACCAGGAGACAGCCTGACTGAGACAAAACACAGGACATGAGACCGTTATACTGAGACCGAGCACAGACCAGGAGACCATTTCACTGTGATATAACACAGAACAGGAGACCGTTTCACTAAGGCACAAATCACACCAGGGGAACTTTTCACAGAGACACTACACAGACCAGGAGACCATTGCACTGAGACCCAACACAGGCCAGGGGACCGTTTCCCTGAGACTGAGTACAGAACAGGAGACTGTCTAATGAGACCGAGCACAGACAAAGAGACCGTCTCACTGAGACACAACAGAGACCATCAGAATGTTTTACTGAGACATAACAGAGACCAGCAGACAGTCTCACTGAGACACAACACAGACCAGGAGACCGTTACACTGAGACACAACACAGGCCAAGAGACCATTATACTGAGACAGAGCACAGACCAGGAGACCAACTCACTGAGACACAACACAGACCAGGAGACCATTTCACTGAGACATAACACACAACAGGAGACCGTCTCACTGAGACACAACACAGACAATGAGACCGTTACACTGAGACCGAGCACAGACCAGGAGACCATTTCACTGAGACATAACACATAACAGGAGACCGTTTCACTAAGGCACAAAACACACCAGGGGAACTTTTCACTGAGACACTACACAGACCAGGAGACCATTGCACTGAGACACAACACAGGCCAGGGGACCGTTTCCCTGAGACTGAGTACAGAACAGGAGACTGTCTAATGAGACCGAGCACAGACGAAGAGACGGTCTCACTGAGACACAACAGAGACCAGGAGACAGCCTGACTGAGACACAGCACAGGCCATGTGACCATTATATTGAGACCGAGCACAGACCAGGAGACAGTTTGACTGATACCGAGCACAGAACAGGGGACCATTTCACTGAGACATAACACAGAACAGGAGACTGTTTCAGTAAGGCACAAAACACACCAGGGGAACGTTTCACTGAGACTCTACACAGACGAGGAGACCATTGCACTGAGACCCAACACAGGCCAGGACAGTGATTCACTGAGACGGAGCACAGACGAGGAGACAGTTCCACTGACAGCGAGCACAGACCAGGAGACAGTTCCACTGACAGCGAGCACAGACCAGGAGACCGTTTCCCTGAAAGAGAAAACAGACCAGGGGATCGTCTCACTGAGACACAACACAGACCAGGAGACCGTTTCACTGTGACCAAGCACAGAACAGCAGACCATCTACTGAGATCAAGCACAGGCGAGGAAACAGTCTCACTGAGACAGTGCACCGACCAGCAGACTGTCTCAATGAGACGCAGCAGAGACCAGGAGACAGCCTGACTGAGACAAAACACAGACCAGGAGACTTTTCTCTGACAACAACCACAGAGCAGGAGAACGTTTCACTGAGACAAAACACAGACCAGGAGACCCATTCACTATGACCGAGCACAGACAAGGTGACAGTTTAACAGAGTCACAACACAGACCAGGAGACCATTTCACAGAGACACAACCCAGACCAGGAGACCATTTCACAGAGACACAATAAAGACCAGGAGACTGTTTCACTAAGGCACAAAACACACCAGGGGAACGTTTCACTGAGACACTACACAGACGAGGAGACCATTGCACTGAGACCCAACACAGGCCAGGGGACCGTTTCCCTGAGACTGAGTACAGAACTGGAGACTGTCTAATGAGACGGAGCACAGACGAAGAGACCGTCTCACTGAGACACAACAGAGACCAGGAGACTGTCTCACTGAGACACAACAGAGATCATGAGACAGCCTGACTGAGACACAACACAGACCTGGAGACCTTCTCACTGAGACACAACAGAGACCAGGAGACCATCTCACTGAGACACAACACAGGCCATGAGACCGTTATACTGAGACCAAGCACAGACCAGGAGACAGTTCCGCTGACACCGAGCACAGACAAGGAGACCGTCTCACTGAGACACTACAGTGACCAGGACACAACCTGACTGAGAGAAAACACAGACCAGGAGACCACAACTCTGAGACACAACACAGGCCATGACACTGTTATACTGAGACCGAGCACAGACCAGGAGACAGTTCCACTGACAACGACCACAGACCAGGAGACCGTTTTAATGAGACACAACAGAGACCAGGAGACCGTCTCACTGAGATACAACACAGAACAGGAGACCATTTCACCGAGACCAAGCACAGAACAGGAGAACGTCTATTGAGACTGAGCACAGACGAAGAGACCGTCTCACTGAGACACAACAGAGACCAGGAGACTGTCTCACTGAGACACAACAGAGATCATGAGACAGCCTGACTGAGACACAACACAGACCTGGAGACCTTCTCACTGAGACAAAACACAGACCAGGAGACTTCTCACTGAGACACAACACAGACCAGGAAACCGTCTCACTGAGACACAACACAGACCAGGCGACCGTCTCACTGAGAAACAACGCAGACCAGGAGACCGTCTCACTGAGACACAACACAGACTATGAGACCGTTATACTGAGACCGAGCACAGACCAGGAGACAGATCCGCTGACACCGAGCACAGACAAGGAGACCGTCTCACTGAGACACAACACAGAACAGGAGATCGTTTCACTAAGGCACAAATCACACCAGGGGAACTTTTCACAGAGACACTACACAGACCAGGAGACCATTGCACTGAGACCCAACATCGGCCAGGGGACCGTTTCCCTGAGACTGAGTACAGAACAGGAGACTGTCTAATGAGACCGAGCACAGACGAAGAGACTGTCTCACTGAGACACTACAGAGACCAGGAGACCATTGCACTGAGACCCAACATTGGCCAGGGGACCGTTTCCCTGAGACTGAGTACAGAACAGGAGACTGTCTAATGAGACCGAGCACAGACGAAGAGACTGTCTCACTGAGACACTACAGAGACCAGGAGACCATTGCACTGAGACCCAACATTGGCCAGGGGACCGTTTCCCTGAGACTGAGTACAGAACAGGAGACTGTCTAATGAGACCAAGCACAGACGAAGAGACCGTCTCACTGAGACACAACAGAGACCAGGAGACCGTTATACTGAGACCTAGCACTGACCAGGAGACAGTTTGACTGATACCGAGCACAGTAGAGGGGACCATTTCACTGAGACATAACACAGAACAGGAGACCGTTTCACTAAGGCACAAATCACACCAGGGGAACTTTTCACAGAGACACTACACAGACCAGGAGACCATTGCACTGAGACCCAACATCGGCCAGGCGACCGTTTCCCTGAGACTGTGTACAGAACAGGAGACTGTCTAATGAGACCGAGCACAGGCGAAGAGACCGTCTCACTGAGACACAACAGAGACCAGGAGACTGTCTCACTGAGACACAACAGAGACCATGAGACAGCCTGACTGAGACACAACACAGACCTGGAGACCTTCTCACTGAGACACAACAGAGACCAGGAGACCATCTCATTGAGACACAACACAGACCAGGCGACAGTCTCACTGAGACACAACACAGACCAGGAGACAGCCTGACTGAGACAAAACACAGGCCATGAGACCGTTATACTGAGACCGAGCACAGACCAGGAGACCATTTCACTGAGATATAACACAGAACAGGAGACCGTTTCACTAAGGCACAAATCACACCAGGGGAACTTTTCACAGAGACACTACACAGACCAGGAGACCATTGCACTGAGACCCAACACAGGCCAGGGGACCGTTTCCCTGAGACTGAGTACAGAACAGGAGACTGTCTAATGAGACCGAGCACAGACAAAGAGACCGTCTCACTGAGACACAACAGAGACCATCAGAACGTTTTACTGAGACATAACAGAGACCAGCGGACAGTCTCACTGAGACACAACACAGACCAGGAGACCGTTACACTGAGACACAACACAGGCCATGAGACCATTATACTGAGACAGAGCACAGACCAGGAGTCCAACTCACTGAGACACAACACAGACCAGGAGACCATTTCACTGAGACATAACACACAGCAGGAGACCGTCTCACTGAGACACAACACAGACCAGGCGACTGTCTCACTGAGAAACAACACAGACCAGGAGACCATCTCACTGAGACACAACACAGACCAGGAGACCGTCTCACTGAGACACAACACAGACAATGAGACCGTTACACTGAGACCGAGCACAGACCAGGAGACCATTTCACTGAGACATAACACAGAACAGGAGACCGTTTCACTAAGGCACAAAACACACCAGGGGAGCTTTTCACTGAGACACTACACAGACCAGGAGACCATTGCACTGAGACACAACACAGGCCAGGGGACCGTTTCCCTGAGACTGAGTACAGAACAGGAGACTGTCTAATGAGACCGAGCACAGACGAAGAGACGGTCTCACTGAGACACAACAGAGACCAGGAGACAGCCTGACTGAGACACAGCACAGGCCATGAGACCATTATATTGAGACCGAGCACAGACCAGGAGACAGTTTGGTTGATACCGAGCACAGAACAGGGGACCATTTCACTGAGACATAACACAGAACAGGAGACCGTTTCACTAAGACACAAAACACACCAGGGGAACTTTTCACTGAGACACTACACAGACCAGGAGACCATTGCACTGAGACCCAACACAGGCCAAGGGACCGTTTCCCTGAGACTGAGTACAGAACAGGAGACTGTCTAATGAGACCGAGCACAGATGAAGAGACTGTCTCTCTGAAACACAATAGAGACCAGGAGACAGCCTGTCTGAGACACAGCACAGGCCATGGGACCATTATACAGAGACCGAGCACAGACCAGGAAACTGTTCCACTGAAAGCGAGCACAGACCAGGGGACTGTCTCACTGAGATACAACACTGACCAGGACACAGCCTGACTGAGAGAAAACACAGACCAGGAGACCACTTCACTGAGACACAACAAAGGCCAGGACAGTGATTCACTGAGACGGAGCACAGACGAGGAGACAGTTCCACTGACAGCGAGCACAGACCAGGAGACCGTTTCCCTGAAAGAGAAAACAGACCAGGGGATAGTCTCACTGAGACACAACACAGACCAGGAGACCGTTTCACTGTGACCAAGCACAGAACAGCAGACCATCTACTGAGATCAAGCACAGGCGAGGAAACAGTACTCACTGAGACAGTGCACCGACCAGCAGACTGTCTCAATGAGACACAGCAGAGACCAGGAGACAGCCTGACTGAGACAAAACACAGACCAGGAGACTTTTCTCTGACAACAACCACAGAGCAGGAGAACGTTTCACTGAGACAAAACACAGACCAGGAGACCCATTCACTATGACCGAGCACAGACAAGGTGACAGTTTAACAGAGTCACAACACAGACAGGGAGACCATTTCACTGAGACACAACCCAGACCAGGAGACCATTTCACAGAGACACAATAAAGACCAGGAGACTGTTTCACTGAGACACAACAGAGAACCGGAGACAGTTTCAGTAAGGCACAAAACACACCAGGGGAACGTTTCACTGAGACTCTACACAGACGAGGAGACCATTGCACTGAGACCCAACACAGAACAGGAGACCGTTTCACTAAGACACAAAACACACCAGGGGATCTTTTCACTGAGACACTACACAGACCAGGAGACCATTGCACTGAGACCCAACACAGGCCAAGGGACTGTTTCCCTGAGACTGAGTACAGAACAGGAGACTGTCTAATGAGA
Source organism: Hypanus sabinus (assembly GCF_030144855.1). Lineage (NCBI taxonomy): Eukaryota > Metazoa > Chordata > Chondrichthyes > Myliobatiformes > Dasyatidae > Hypanus > Hypanus sabinus. The sequence goes on along the minus strand of NW_026780362.1, from coordinate 165,356 downwards.
CCGAGCACAGATGAAGAGACCGTCTCACTGAGACACAACAGAGACCAGGAGACAGCCTGACTGAGACACAACACAGGCCATGAGACCGTTATACTAAAACCGAGCACAGACCAGGAAACAGTTCCACTGACAGAGAGCACAAACCAGGGGACCGTCTCACTGAGATACAACAGTGAACAGGACACAGCCTGACTGAGAGAAAACACAGACCAGGAGACCACAACTCTGAGACACAACACAGGCCATGAGACTGTTATACTGAGACCGAGCACAGACCAGGAGACAGTTCCACTGATAACGACCACAGACCAGGAGACCGTTTTAATGAGACACAACAGAGACCAGGAGACCGTCTCACTGAGATACAACACAGAACAGGAGACCATTTCACCGAGACCAAGCACAGAACAGGAGAACGTCTATTGAGACTGAGCACAGACGAGGAAAGAGTCTCACTGAGACAGTGCACCGACCAGCAGACTGTCTCAATGAGACACAATAGAGACCAGGAGACAGCCTGACTGAGACAAAACACAGACCAGGAAACCGTCTCACTGAGAAACAACACAGACCAGGCGGGCGTCTCACTGAGACACAACACAGACCAGGCGGCCGTCTCACGGAGAAACAACGCAGACCAGGAGACCATCTCACTGAGACACAACACAGACCAGGAGACCGTCTCACTGAGACACAACACAGACTATGAGACCGTTATACTGAGACCGAGCACAGACCAGGAGACAGTTCCGCTGACACCGAGCACAGACAAGGAGACCGTCTCACTGAGACACAACACAGAACAGGAGATCGTTTCACTAAGGCACAAATCACACCAGGGGAACTTTTCACAGAGACACAACACAGACCAGGAGAACATTGCACTGAGACACAACATCGTCCAGGGGACCGTTTCCCTGAGATTGAGTACAGAACAGGAGACTGTCTAATGAGACCGAGCACAGACGAAGAGAATGTCTCACTGAGACACTACAGAGACCAGGAGACCATTGCACTGAGACCCAACATCGGCCAGGGGACCGTTTCCCTGAGACTGTGTACAGAACAGGAGACTGTCTAATGAAACCGAGCACAGACGAAGAGACTGTCTCACTGAGACACAACAGAGACCAGGAGACCATCTCACTGAGACACAACACAGACCAGGAGAACGTTTTACTGAGACTCAACACAGACCAGGAGACCGTCTCACTGAGATACAACACAGAACAGGAGACCATTTCACTGAGACCAAGCACAGAACAGGAGACCGTCTCTTGAGACTGAGCACAGACGAGGAAACCGTCTCACTGAGACACAACACAGACCAGGAGACAGCCTAACTGAGACACAACACAGGCCATGAGGCCGTTACACTGAGAACGAGCACAGACCAGGAGACCAACTCACTGAGACACAACACAGACCATGAGACCGTTATACTGAGACCGAGCACACACCAGGAGACAGTTCCGCTGACACCGAGCACAGACAAGGAGACCGTCTGACTGAGACACAACAGAGACCAGTAGACAGCCTGACTGAGACACAGCACAGGCTATGAGACCATTATATTGAGACCGAGCACAGACCAGGAGACAGTTTGACTGATACCGGGAAACAGACCAGGAGACCATTTCACTGAGACATAACACAGAACAGGAGACCGTTTCACTAAGACAGAAAACACACCAGGGGATCTTTTCACTGAGACACTACACAGACCAGGAGACCATTGCACTGAGACCCAACACAGGCCAAGGGACTGTTTCCCTGAGACTGAGTACAGAACAGGAGACTGTCTAATGAGACCGAGCACAGATGAAGAGACCGTCTCACTGAGACACAACAGAGACCAGGAGACAGCCTGACTGAGACACAACACAGGCCATGAGACCGTTATACTAAAACCGAGCACAGACCAGGAAACAGTTCCACTGACAGAGAGCACAAACCAGGGGACCGTCTCACTGAGATACAACAGTGACCAGGACACAGCCTGACTGAGAGAAAACACAGACCAGGAGACCACTGCACTGAGACACAACACAGGCCAGGAGACCGTTTCACTGAGACCAAGCACAGAACAGCAGACAGTCTATTGAGACCGAGCACAGACGAGGAAAGAGTCTCACTGAGACAGTGCACCGACCAGCAGACTGTCTCAATGAGACACAATAGAGACCAGGAGACAGCCTGACTGAGACAAAACACAGACCAGGAAACCGTCTCACTGAGAAACAACACAGACCAGGCGGACGTCTCACTGAGACACAACACAGACCAGGCGGCCGTCTCACGGAGAAACAACGCAGACCAGGAGACCATCTCACTGAGACACAACACAGACCAGGAGACCGTCTCACTGAGACACAACACAGACTATGAGACCGTTATACTGAGACCGAGCACAGACCAGGAGACAGTTCCGCTGACACCGAGCACAGACAAGGAGACCGTCTCACTGAGACACAACACAGAACAGGAGATCGTTTCACTAAGGCACAAATCACACCAGGGGAACTTTTCACAGAGACACTACACAGACCAGGAGAACATTGCACTGAGACACAACATCGTCCAGGGGACCGTTTCCCTGAGATTGAGTACAGAACAGGAGACTGTCTAATGAGACCGAGCACAGACGAAGAGAATGTCTCACTGAGACACTACAGAGACCAGGAGACCATTGCACTGAGACCCAACATCGGCCAGGGGACCGTTTCCCTGAGACTGTGTACAGAACAGGAGACTGTCTAATGAGACCGAGCACAGACAAAGAGACGGTCTCACTGAGACACAACAGAGACCAGGAGACTGTCTCACTGAGACACAACAGAGACCAGGAGACAGCCTGACTGAGACACAACACAGGCCATGAGACCGTTATACTAAAACCGAGCACAGACCAGGAAACAGTTCCACTGACAGAGAGCACAAACCAGGGGACCGTCTCACTGAGATACAACAGTGACCAGGACACAGCCTGACTGAGAGAAAACACAGACCAGGCGACCACTGCACTGAGACACAAAACAGACCAGGAGAACGTTTTACTGAGACTCAACACAGACCAGGAGACCGTCTCACTGAGATACAACACAGAACAGGAGACCATTTCACTGAGACACAACACAGACCAGGAGACCATCTCACTGAGACACAACACAGACCAGGAGAACGTTTTACTGAGACTCAACACAGACCAGGAGACCGTCTCACTGAGATACAACACAGAACAGGAGACCATTTCACTGAGACCAAGCACAGAACAGGAGACCGTCTCTTGAGACTGAGCACAGACGAGGAAACCGTCTCACTGAGACACAACACAGACCAGGAGACAGCCTAACTGAGACACAACACAGGCCATGAGGCCGTTACACTGAGAACGAGCACAGACCAGGAGACCAACTCACTGAGACACAACACAGACCATGAGACCGTTATACTGAGACCGAGCACACACCAGGAGACAGTTCCGCTGACACCGAGCACAGACAAGGAGACCGTCTGACGGAGACACAACAGAGACCAGTAGACAGCCTGACTGAGACACAGCACAGGCTATGAGACCATTATATTGAGACCGAGCACAGACCAGGAGACAGTTTGACTGATACCGGGAAACAGACCAGGAGACCATTTCACTGAGACATAACACAGAACAGGAGACCGTTTCACTAAGACAGAAAACACACCAGGGGATCTTTTCACTGAGACACTACACAGACCAGGAGACCATTGCACTGAGATCCAACACAGGCCAAGGGACCGTTTCCCTGAGACTGAGTACAGAACAATAGACAGTCTAATGAGACCGAGCACAGACGAAGAGACTGTCTCTCTGAAACACAACAGAGACCAGGAGACAGCCTGACTGAGACACAACACAGGCCATGAGACCGTTATACTAAAACCGAATACAGACCAGGAAACAGTTCCACTGACAGCGAGCACAAACCAGGGGACCATCTCACTGAGATACAACAGTGACCAGGACACAGCCTGACTGAGAGAAAACACAGACTAGTAGACCACTTCACTGAGACACAACACAGGCTAGGAGACCGTTTCAGTGAGACCAAGCACAGAACAGCAGACAGTCTATTGAGACCGAGCACAGGCGAGGAAACAGTCTCACTGAGACAGTGCACTGACCAGCAGACTGTCTCAATGAGACACAACAGAGACCAGGAGACAGCCTGACTGAGACAAAACACAGAGCAGGAGACCCATTCACTATGACCGAGCACAGACCAGGTGACAGTTTAACATAGTCACAACACAGACCGGGAGACCATTTCACTGAGACACAACCCAGACCAGGAGACCATTTCACAGAGACACAGTAAAGACCAGGAGACCGTTTCACTGAGACACAACACAGACAAGGAGACTGTCTCACTGAGACACAACACAGAACATGAAAGAGTTTCGTTGAGCCACAACACAGACCAGTAGGACGTCAATTGAGACCAAGCACAGGCGAGGAAACCGTCTCACTGAGACACTACAGTGACCAGGACACAGCCTGACTGAGAGAAAACACAGACCAGGAGACCACAACTCTGAGACACAACACAGGCCATCAGAATGTTATACTGAGACCGAGCACAGACCAGGAGACAGTTCCACTGACAACGACCACAGACCAGGAGACCGTTTTATTGAGACACAACAGAGACCAGGAGACTGTCTCACTGAGATACAACACAGACCAGGAGACCATTTCACTGAGACCAAGCACAGAACAGGAGAACGCCTATTGAGACTGAGCACAGACGAGGAAACCGTCTCACTGAGACTGTGCACTGACCAGCAGATTGTCTCACTGAGACAAAACACAGACCAGGAGACCTTCTCACTGAGACACAACACAGACCAGGAAACCGTCTCACTGAGACACATCACAGACCAGGCGACCGTCTCACTGAGAAAAAACACAGACCAGGAGACCATCTCACTGAGACACAACACAGACCAGGAGACCGTCTCACTGAGACACAACACAGACTATGAGACCGTTATACTGAGACCGAGCACAGACCAGGAGACTGTTTGACTGATACCAAGCACAGTCCAGGAGACCATTTCACTGAGACATAACACAGAACAGGAGACCGTTTCACTAAGACACAAAACACACCAGGGGAACTTTTCACTGACACTCTACACAGACCAGGAGACCATTGCACTGAGACCCAACACAGGCCAAGGGACCGTTTCCCTGAGACTGAGTACAGAACAGGAGACAGTCTAATGAGACCGAGCACAGACGAAGAGACTGTCTCTCTGAAACACAACAGAGACCAGGAGACAGCCTGACTGAGACACAACACAGGCCATGAGACCGTTATACTAAAACCGAATACAGACCAGGAAACAGTTCCACTGACAGCGAGCACAAACCAGGGGACCGTCTCACTGAGATACAACAGTGACCAGGACACAGCCTGACTGAGAGAAAACACAGACTAGGAGACCACTTCACTGAGACACAACACAGGCCAGGAGACCGTTTCAGTGAGACCAAGCACAGAACAGCAGACAGTCTATTGAGACCGAGCACAGGCGAGGAAACAGTCTCACTGAGACAGTGCACTGACCAGCAGACTGTCTCAATGAGACACAACAGAGACCAGGAGACAGCCTGACTGAGACAAAACACAGAGCAGGAGACCCATTCACTATGACCGAGCACAGACCAGGTGACAGTTTAACATAGTCACAACACAGACCGGGAGACCATTTCACTGAGACACAACCCAGACCAGGAGACCATTTCACAGAGACACAGTAAAGACCAGGAGACCGTTTCACTGAGACACAACACAGACAAGGAGACTGTCTCACTGAGACACAACACAGAACATGAAAGAGTTTCGTTGAGCCACAACACAGACCAGTAGGACGTCAATTGAGACCAAGCACAGGCGAGGAAACCGTCTCACTGAGACACTACAGTGACCAGGACACAGCCTGACTGAGAGAAAACACAGACCAGGAGACCACAACTCTGAGACACAACACAGGCCATCAGAATGTTATACTGAGACCGAGCACAGACCAGGAGACAGTTCCACTGACAACGACCACAGACCAGGAGACCGTTTTATTGAGACACAACAGAGACCAGGAGACTGTCTCACTGAGATACAACACAGACCAGGAGACCATTTCACTGAGACCAAGCACAGAACAGGAGAACGCCTATTGAGACTGAGCACAGACGAGGAAACCGTCTCACTGAGACTGTGCACTGACCAGCAGATTGTCTCACTGAGACAAAACACAGACCAGGAGACCTTCTCACTGAGACACAACACAGACCAGGAAACCGTCTCACTGAGACACATCACAGACCAGGCGACCGTCTCACTGAGAAAAAACACAGACCAGGAGACCATCTCACTGAGACACAACACAGACCAGGAGACCGTCTCACTGAGACACAACACAGACTATGAGACCGTTATACTGAGACCGAGCACAGACCAGGAGACTGTTTGACTGATACCAAGCACAGTCCAGGAGACCATTTCACTGAGACATAACACAGAACAGGAGACCGTTTCACTAAGACACAAAACACACCAGGGGAACTTTTCACTGACACTCTACACAGACCAGGAGACCATTGCACTGAGACCCAACACAGGCCAAGGGACCGTTTCCCTGAGACTGAGTACAGAACAGGAGACAGTCTAATGAGACCGAGCACAGACGAAGAGACCGTCTCACTGAGACACAACACAGACCAGGAGACCATTTCACTGAGACCAATCACAGAACAGGAGACCATCTATTGAGACCGAGCACAGACGATGAAACCGTCTCACTGAGACAATGCACCAACCAGCAGACTGTCTCACTGAGACACAACAGAGACCAGGAGATCATCTCACTGAGACACAACACAGGCCATGAGACCGTTATACTGAGACCGAGCACAGACCAGGAGACAGTTCCGCTGACACCGAGCACAGACAAGGAGACCGTCTCACTGAGACACAACAGAGACCAGTAGACAGCCTGACTGAGACACAACACAGACAAGGAGACCGTCTCAGTGAGACACAACAGAGACCAGTAGACAGCCTGACTGAGACACAGCACTGGCTATGACACCATTATATTGAGACCGAGCACAGACCAGGAGACAGTTTGACTGATACCGAGCACAGAACAGGGGACCATTTCACTGAGACATAACACAGAACAGGAGACCGTTTCACTAAGACACAAAACACACCAGGGGAACTTTTCACTGAGACACTACACAGACCAGGAGACCATTGCCTGAGACCCAACACAGGCCAAGGGACCGTTTCCCTGAGACTGAGTACAGAACAGGAGACTGTCTAATTGGACCGAGCACAGATGAAGAGACTGTCTCACTGAGACACAACACAGACCAGGAGACAGCCTGTCTGAGACGCAACACAGGCCATGAGACCGTTATACAGAGACCGAGCACAGACCAGGAAACTGTTCCACTGAGAGCGAGCACAGACCAGGGGACTGTCTCACTGAGATACAACACTGACCAGGACACAGCCTGACTGAGAGAAAACACAGACCAGGAGACCACTTCACTGAGACACAACAAAGGCCAGGACAGTGATTCACTGAGACGGAGCACAGACGAGGAGACAGTTCCACTGACAGCGAGCACAGACCAGGAGACCGTTTCCCTGAAAGAGAAAACAGACCAGGGGATCGTCTCACTGAGACACAACACAGACCAGGAGACCGTTTCACTGTGACCAAGCACAGAACAGCAGACCATCTATTGAGATCAAGCACAGGCGAGGAAACAGTCTCACTGAGACAGTGCACCGACCAGCAGACTGTCTCAATGAGACACAGCAGAGACCAGGAGACAGCCTGACTGAGACAAAACACAAACCAGGAGACTTTTCTCTGACAACAACCACAGAGCAGGAGAACGTTTCACTGAGACAAAACACAGACCAGGAGACCCATTCACTATGACCGAGCACAGACAAGGTGACGGTTTAACAGAGTCACAACACAGACAGGGAGACCATTTCACTGAGACACAACCCAGACCAGGAGACCATTTCACAGAGACACAATAAAGACCAGGAGACTGTTTCACTGAGACACAACAGAGAACCGGAGACAGTTTCAGTAAGGCACAAAACACACCAGGGGAACGTTTCACTGAGACTCTACACAGACGAGGAGACCATTGCACTGAGACCCAACACAGGCCAAGGGACCGTTTCCCTGAGGCTGAGTACAGAACTGGAGACTGTCTAATGAGACGGAGCACAGACGAAGAGACCGTCTCACTGAGACACAACAGAGACCATGAGACAGCCTGACTGAGACACAACACAGACCTGGAGACCTTCTCATTGAGACACAACACAGACCAGGAGACCATTTCACTGAGACCAATCACAGAACAGGAGACCTTCCATTGAGACCGAGCACAGACGAGGAAACCGTCTCACTGAGACAGTGCACCAACCAGCAGAATGTCTCACTGAGACACAACACAGGCCATGAGACCGTTATACTGAGACCGAGCACAGACGAGGAAACCGTCTCACTGAGACAGTGCACCAACCAGCAGAATGTCTCACTGAGATACAACAGTGACCAGGAGACCATCTCACTGAGACACAGCACAGGCCATGAGACCGTTATACTGAGACCGAGCACAGACCAGGAGACAGTTCCGCTGACACCGAGCACAGACAAGGAGACCGTTTCACTAAGATACAACAGAGACCAGGAGACCATTTCTCTGAGACACAACACAGACCAGCAGACCGTCTCACTGAGACACAACACAGACCAGGAGACAGCCTGACTGAGACACAGCACAGGCTATGAGACCATTATATTGAGGCCGAGCACAGACCAGGAGACAGTTTGACTGATACCGGGAAACAGACCAGGAGACCATTTCACTGAGACATAACACAGAACAGGAGACCGTTTCACTAAGACACAAAACACACCAGGGGATCTTTTCACTGAGACACTACACAGACCAGGAGACCATTGCACTGAGACCCAACACAGGCCAAGGGACTGTTTCCCTGAGACTGAGTACAGAACAGGAGACTGTCTAATGAGACCGAGCACAGATGAAGAGACCGTCTCACTGAGACACAACAGAGACCAGGAGACAGCCTGACTGAGACACAACACAGGCCATGAGACCGTTATACTAAAACCGAGCACAGACCAGGAAACAGTTCCACTGACAGAGAGCACAAACCAGGGGACCGTCTCACTGAGATACAACAGTGACCAGGACACAGCCTGACTGAGAGAAAACACAGACCAGGAGACCACTGCACTGAGACACAACACAGGCCAGGAGACCGTTTCACTGAGACCAAGCACAGAACAGCAGACAGTCTATTGAGACCGAGCACAGACGAGGAAAGAGTCTCACTGAGACAGTGCACCGACCAGCAGACTGTCTCAATGAGACACAATAGAGACCAGGAGACAGCCTGACTGAGACAAAACACAGACCAGGAAACCGTCTCACTGAGAAACAACACAGACCAGGCGGCCGTCTCACTGAGACACAACACAGACCAGGCGGCCGTCTCACGGAGAAACAACGCAGACCAGGAGACCGTCTCACTGAGACACAACACAGGCTATGAGACCGTTATACTGAGACCGAGCACAGACCAGGAGACAGTTCCGCTGACACCGAGCACAGACAAGGAGACCGTCTCACTGAGACACAACACAGAACAGGAGATCGTTTCACTAAGGCACAAATCACACCAGGGGAACTTTTCACAGAGACACTACACAGACCAGGAGAACATTGCACTGAGACACAACATCGTCCAGGGGACCGTTTCCCTGAGATTGAGTACAGAACAGGAGACTGTCTAATGAGACCGAGCACAGACGAAGAGAATGTCTCACTGAGACACTACAGAGACCAGGAGACCATTGCACTGAGACCCAACATCGGCCAGGGGACCGTTTCCCTGAGACTGTGTACAGAACAGGAGACTGTCTAATGAGACCGAGCACAGACGAAGAGACTGTCTCACTGAGACACAACAGAGACCAGGAGACCATCTCACTGAGACACAACACAGACCAGGAGAACGTTTTACTGAGACTCAACACAGACCAGGAGACCGTCTCACTGAGATACAACACAGAACAGGAGACCATTTCACTGAGACCAAGCACAGAACAGGAGACCGTCTCTTGAGACTGAGCACAGATGAGGAAACCGTCTCACTGAGACACAACACAGACCAGGAGACAGCCTAACTGAGACACAACACAGGCCATGAGGCCGTTCCACTGAGAACGAGCACAGACCAGGAGACCAACTCACTGAGACACAACACAGACCATGAGACCGTTATACTGAGACCGAGCACACACCAGGAGACAGTTCCGCTGACACCGAGCACAGACAAGGACACCGTCTGACTGAGACACAACAGAGACCAGTAGACAGCCTGACTGAGACACAGCACAGGCTATGAGACCATTATATTGAGACCGAGCACAGACCAGAAGACAGTTTGACTGATACCGGGAAACAGACCAGGAGACCATTTCACTGAGACATAACACAGAACAGGAGACCGTTTCACTAAGACAGAAAACACACCAGGGGATCTTTTCACTGAGACACTACACAGACCAGGAGACCATTGCACTGAGATCCAACACAGGCCAAGGGACCGTTTCCCTGAGACTGAGTACAGAACAAGAGACAGTCTAATGAGACCGAGCACAGACGAAGAGACTGTCTCTCTGAAACACAACAGAGACCAGGAGACAGCCTGACTGAGACACAACACAGGCCATGAGACCGTTATACTAAAACCGAATACAGACCAGGAAACAGTTCCACTGACAGCGAGCACAAACCAGGGGACCGTCTCACTGAGATACAACAGTGACCAGGACACAGCCTGACTGAGAGAAAACACAGACTAGGAGACCACTTCACTGAGACACAACACAGGCCAGGAGACCGTTTCACTGAGACCAAGCACAGAACAGCAGACAGTCTATTGAGACCGAGCACAGGCGAGGAAACAGTCTCACTGAGACAGTGCACTGACCAGCAGACTGTCTCAATGAGACACAACAGAGACCAGGAGACAGCCTGACTGAGACAAAACACAGACCAGGAGACCCATTCACTATGACCGAGCACAGACCAGGTGACAGTTTAACAGAGTCACAACACAGACCGGGAGACCATTTCTCTGAGACACAACACAGACCAGCAGACCGTCTCACTGAGACACAACACAGACCAGGAGACAGCCTGACTGAGACACAGCACAGGCTATGAGACCATTATATTGAGACCGAGCACAGACCAGGAGACAGTTTGACTGATACCGGGAAACAGACCAGGAGACCATTTCACTGAGACATAACACAGAACAGGAGACCGTTTCACTAAGACACAAAACACACCAGGGGATCTTTTCACTGAGACACTACACAGACCAGGAGACCATTGCACTGAGACCCAACACAGGCCAAGGGACTGTTTCCCTGAGACTGAGTACAGAACAGGAGACTGTCTAATGAGACCGAGCACAGATGAAGAGACCGTCTCACTGAGACACAACAGAGACCAGGAGAAAGCCTGACTGAGACACAACACAGGCCATGAGACCGTTATACTAAAACCGAGCACAGACCAGGAAACAGTTCCACTGACAGAGAGCACAAACCAGGGGACCGTCTCACTGAGATACAACAGTGACCAGGACACAGCCTGACTGAGAGAAAACACAGACCAGGAGACCACTGCACTGAGACACAACACAGGCCAGGAGACCGTTTCACTGAGACCAAGCACAGAACAGCAGACAGTCTATTGAGACCGAGCACAGACGAGGAAAGAGTCTCACTGAGACAGTGCACCGACCAGCAGACTGTCTCAATGAGACACAATAGAGACCAGGAGACAGCCTGACTGAGACAAAACACAGACCAGGAAACCGTCTCACTGAGAAACAACACAGACCAGGCGGCCGTCTCACTGAGACACAACACAGACCAGGCGGCCGTCTCACGGAGAAACAACGCAGACCAGGAGACCGTCTCACTGAGACACAACACAGGCTATGAGACCGTTATACTGAGACCGAGCACAGACCAGGAGACAGTTCCGCTGACACCGAGCACAGACAAGGAGACCGTCTCACTGAGACACAACACAGAACAGGAGATCGTTTCATTAAGGCACAAATCACACCAGGGGAACTTTTCACAGAGACACTACACAGACCAGGAGACCATTGCACTCAGACACAACATCGGCCAGGGGACCGTTTCCCTGAGACTGTGTACAGAACAGGAGACTGTCTAATGAGACCGAGCACAGACGAAGAGACTGTCTCACTGAGACACAACAGAGACCAGGAGACCATCTCACTGAGACTCAACACAGACCAGGAGACCGTCTCACTGAGATACAACACAGAACAGGAGACCATTTCACTGAGACCAAGCACAGAACAGGAGACCGTCTCTTGAGACTGAGCACAGACGAGGAAACCGTCTCACTGAGACACAACACAGACCAGGAGACAGCCTAACTGAGACACAACACAGGCCATGAGGCCGTTCCACTGAGAACGAGCACAGACCAGGAGACCAACTCACTGAGACACAACACAGACCATGAGACCGTTATACTGAGACCGAGCACACACCAGGAGACAGTTCCGCTGACACCGAGCACAGACAAGGAGACCGTCTGACTGAGACACAACAGAGACCAGTAGACAGCCTGACTGAGACACAGCACAGGCTATGAGACCATTATATTGAGACCGAGTACAGACCAGGAGACAGTTTGACTGATACCGGGAAACAGACCAGGAGACCATTTCACTGAGACATAACACAGAACAGGAGACCGTTTCACTAAGACAGAAAACACACCAGGGGATCTTTTCACTGAGACACTACACAGACCAGGAGACCATTGCACTGAGATCCAACACAGGCCAAGGGACCGTTTCCCTGAGACTGAGTACAGAACAAGAGACAGTCTAATGAGACCGAGCACAGACGAAGAGACTGTCTCTCTGAAACACAACAGAGACCAGGAGACAGCCTGACTGAGACACAACACAGGCCATGAGACCGTTATACTAAAACCGAATACAGACCAGGAAACAGTTCCACTGACAGCGAGCACAAACCAGGGGACCGTCTCACTGAGATACAACAGTGACCAGGACACAGCCTGACTGAGAGAAAACACAGACTAGGAGACCACTTCACTGAGACACAACACAGGCCAGGAGACCGTTTCACTGAGACCAAGCACAGAACAGCAGACAGTCTATTGAGACCGAGCACAGGCGAGGAAACAGTCTCACTGAGACAGTGCACTGACCAGCAGACTGTCTCAATGAGACACAACAGAGACCAGGAGACAGCCTGACTGAGACAAAACACAGACCAGGAGACCCATTCACTATGACCGAGCACAGACCAGGTGACAGTTTAACAGAGTCACAACACAGACCGGGAGACCATTTCACTGAGACACAACCCAGACCAGGAGACCATTTCACAGAGACACAGTAAAGACCAGGAGACCGTTTCACTGAGACACAACACAGACAAGGAGACCGTCTCACTGAGACACAACACAGAACATGAAAGAGTTTCGTTGAGCCACAACACAGACCAGTAGGACGTCAATTGAGACCAAGCACAGGCGAGGAAACCGTCTCACTGAGACACTACAGTGACCAGGACACAGCCTGACTGAGAGAAAACACAGACCAGGAAACCGTCTCACTGAGACACATCACAGACCAGGCGACCGTCTCACTGAGAAACAACACAGACCAGGAGACCATCTCACTGAGACACAACACAGACCAGGAGACCGTCTCACTGAGACACAACACAGACTATGAGACCGTTATACTGAGACCGAGCACAGACCAGGAGACTGTTTGACTGATACCAAGCACAGTCCAGGAGACCATTTCACTGAGACATAACACAGAACAGGAGACCGTTTCACTAAGACACAAAACACACCAGGGGAACTTTTCACTGACACTCTACACAGACCAGGAGACCATTGCACTGAGACCCAACACAGGCCAAGGAACCGTTTCCCTGAGACTGAGTACAGAACAGGAGACAGTCTAATGAGACCGAGCACAGACGAAGAGACTGTCTCTCTGAAACACAACAGAGACCAGGAGACAGCCTGACTGAGACACAACACAGGCCATGAGACCGTTATACTAAAACCGAATACAGACCAGGAAACAGTTCCACTGACAGCGAGCACAAACCAGGGGACCGTCTCACTGAGATACAACAGTGACCAGGACACAGCCTGACTGAGAGAAAGCACAGACGAAGAGACCGTCTCACTGAGACACAACACAGACCAGGAGACCATTTCACTGAGACCAATCACAGAACAGGAGACCATCTATTGAGACCGAGCACAGACGATGAAACCGTCTCACTGAGACAATGCACCAACCAGCAGACTGTCTCACTGAGACACAACAGAGACCAGGAGACCATCTCACTGAGACACAACACAGGCCATGAGACCGTTATACTGAGACCGAGCACAGACCAGGAGACAGTTCCGCTGACACCGAGCATAGACAAGGAGACCGTCTCACTGAGACACAACAGAGACCAGTAGACAGCCTGACTGAGACACAGCACAGACAAGGAGACCGTCTCAGTGAGACACAACAGAGACCAGTAGACAGCCTGACTGAGACACAACACAGACAAGGAGACCGTCTCAGTGAGACACAACAGAGACCAGTAGTCAGCCTGACTGAGACACAACACAGGCCATGAGACCGTTATACTAAAACTGAGCACAGACCAGGAAACAGTTCCACTGACAGCGAGCACAAACCAGGGGACCGTCTCACTGAGATACAACAGTGACCAGGACACAGCCTGACTGAGAGAAAACACAGACTAGGAGACCACTTCACTGAGACACAACACAGGCCAGGAGACCGTTTCACTGAGACCAAGCACAGAACAGCAGACAGTCTATTGAGACCGAGCACAGATGAGGAAAGAGTCTCACTGAGACAGTGCACCGACCAGCAGACTGTCTCAATGAGACACAATAGAGACCAGGAGACAGCCTGACTGAGACAAAACACAGACCAGGAAACCGTCTCACTGAGAAACAACACAGACCAGGCGGCCGTCTCACTGAGACACAACACAGACCAGGCGGCCGTCTCACGGAGAAACAACGCAGACCAGGAGACCGTCTCACTGAGACACAACACAGGCTATGAGACCGTTATACTGAGACCGAGCACAGACCAGGAGACAGTTCCGCTGACACCGAGCACAGACAAGGAGACCGTCTCACTGAGACACAACACAGAACAGGAGATCGTTTCATTAAGGCACAAATCACACCAGGGGAACTTTTCACAGAGACACTACACAGACCAGGAGACCATTGCACTCAGACACAACATCGGCCAGGGGACCGTTTCCCTGAGACTGTGTACAGAACAGGAGACTGTCTAATGAGACCGAGCACAGACGAAGAGACTGTCTCACTGAGACACAACAGAGACCAGGAGACCATCTCACTGAGACACAACACAGACCAGGAGAACGTTTTACTGAGACTCAACACAGACCAGGAGACCGTCTCACTGAGATACAACACAGAACAGGAGACCATTTCACTGAGACCAAGCACAGAACAGGAGACCGTCTCTTGAGACTGAGCACAGACGAGGAAACCGTCTCACTGAGACACAACACAGACCAGGAGACAGCCTAACTGAGACACAACACAGGCCATGAGGCCGTTCCACTGAGAACGAGCACAGACCAGGAGACCAACTCACTGAGACACAACACAGACCATGAGACCGTTATACTGAGACCGAGCACACACCAGGAGACAGTTCCGCTGACACCGAGCACAGACAAGGAGACCGTCTGACTGAGACACAACAGAGACCAGTAGACAGCCTGACTGAGACACAGCACAGGCTATGAGACCATTATATTGAGACCGAGTACAGACCAGGAGACAGTTTGACTGATACCGGGAAACAGACCAGGAGACCATTTCACTGAGACATAACACAGAACAGGAGACCGTTTCACTAAGACAGAAAACACACCAGGGGATCTTTTCACTGAGACACTACACAGACCAGGAGACCATTGCACTGAGATCCAACACAGGCCAAGGGACCGTTTCCCTGAGACTGAGTACAGAACAAGAGACAGTCTAATGAGACCGAGCACAGACGAAGAGACTGTCTCTCTGAAACACAACAGAGACCAGGAGACAGCCTGACTGAGACACAACACAGGCCATGAGACCGTTATACTAAAACCGAATACAGACCAGGAAACAGTTCCACTGACAGCGAGCACAAACCAGGGGACCGTCTCACTGAGATACAACAGTGACCAGGACACAGCCTGACTGAGAGAAAACACAGACTAGGAGACCACTTCACTGAGACACAACACAGGCCAGGAGACCGTTTCACTGAGACCAAGCACAGAACAGCAGACAGTCTATTGAGACCGAGCACAGGCGAGGAAACCGTCTCACTGAGACAGTGCACTGACCAGCAGACTGTCTCAATGAGACACAACAGAGACCAGGAGACAGCCTGACTGAGACAAAACACAGACCAGGAGACCCATTCACTATGACCGAGCACAGACCAGGTGACAGTTTAACAGAGTCACAACACAGACCGGGAGACCATTTCACTGAGACACAACCCAGACCAGGAGACCATTTCACAGAGACACAGTAAAGACCAGGAGACCGTTTCACTGAGACACAACACAGACAAGGAGACCGTCTCACTGAGACACAACACAGAACATGAAAGAGTTTCGTTGAGCCACAACACAGACCAGTAGGACGTCAATTGAGACCAAGCACAGGCGAGGAAACCGTCTCACTGAGACACTACAGTGACCAGGACACAGCCTGACTGAGAGAAAACACAGACCAGGAAACCGTCTCACTGAGACACATCACAGACCAGGCGACCGTCTCACTGAGAAACAACACAGACCAGGAGACCATCTCACTGAGACACAACACAGACCAGGAGACCGTCTCACTGAGACACAACACAGACTATGAGACCGTTATACTGAGACCGAGCACAGACCAGGAGACTGTTTGACTGATACCAAGCACAGTCCAGGAGACCATTTCACTGAGACATAACACAGAACAGGAGACCGTTTCACTAAGACACAAAACACACCAGGGGAACTTTTCACTGACACTCTACACAGACCAGGAGACCATTGCACTGAGACCCAACACAGGCCAAGGAACCGTTTCCCTGAGACTGAGTACAGAACAGGAGACAGTCTAATGAGACCGAGCACAGACGAAGAGACTGTCTCTCTGAAACACAACAGAGACCAGGAGACAGCCTGACTGAGACACAACACAGGCCATGAGACCGTTATACTAAAACCGAATACAGACCAGGAAACAGTTCCACTGACAGCGAGCACAAACCAGGGGACCGTCTCACTGAGATACAACAGTGACCAGGACACAGCCTGACTGAGAGAAAGCACAGACGAAGAGACCGTCTCACTGAGACACAACACAGACCAGGAGACCATTTCACTGAGACCAATCACAGAACAGGAGACCATCTATTGAGACCGAGCACAGACGATGAAACCGTCTCACTGAGACAATGCACCAACCAGCAGACTGTCTCACTGAGACACAACAGAGACCAGGAGACCATCTCACTGAGACACAACACAGGCCATGAGACCGCTATACTGAGACCGAGCACAGACCAGGAGACAGTTCCGCTGACACCGAGCATAGACAAGGAGACCGTCTCACTGAGACACAACAGAGACCAGTAGACAGCCTGACTGAGACACAGCACAGACAAGGAGACCGTCTCAGTGAGACACAACAGAGACCAGTAGACAGCCTGACTGAGACACAACACAGACAAGGAGACCGTCTCAGTGAGACACAACAGAGACCAGTAGTCAGCCTGACTGAGACACAACACAGGCCATGAGACCGTTATACTAAAACTGAGCACAGACCAGGAAACAGTTCCACTGACAGCGAGCACAAACCAGGGGACCGTCTCTCTGAGATACAACAGTGACCAGGACACAGCCTGACTGAGAGAAAACACAGACTAGGAGACCACTTCACTGAGACACAACACAGGCCAGGAGACCGTTTCACTGAGACCAAGCACAGAACAGCAGACAGTCTATTGAGACCGAGCACAGATGAGGAAAGAGTCTCACTGAGACAGTGCACCGATCAGCAGACTGTCTCAATGAGACACAACAGAGACCAGGAGACAGCCTGACTGAGACAAAACACAGACCAGGAGACCCATTCACTATGACCGAGCACAGACCAGGTGACAGTTTAACAGAGTCACAACACAGACCGGGAGACCATTTCACTGAGACACAACCCAGACCAGGAGACCATTTCACAGAGACACAGTAAAGACCAGGAGACCGTTATACTGAGACCGAGCACAGACCAGGAGACTGTTTGACTGATACCAAGCACAGTCCAGGAGACCATTTCACTGAGACATAACACAGAACAGGAGACCGTTTCACTAAGACACAAAACACACCAGGGGAACTTTTCACTGACACTCTACACAGACCAGGAGACCATTGCACTGAGACCCAACACAGGCCAAGGGACCGTTTCCCTGAGACTGAGTACAGAACAGGAGACAGTCTAATGAGACTGAGCACAGACGAAGAGACCGTCTCACTGAGACACAACACAGACCAGGAGACCATTTCACTGAGACCAATCACAGAACAGGAGACCATCTATTGAGACCGAGCACAGATGATGAAACCGTCTCACTGAGACAATGCACCAACCAGCAGACTGTCTCACTGAGACACAACAGAGACCAGGAGACCATCTCACTGAGACACAACACAGGCCATGAGACCGTTTCACTGAGACCAAGCACAGAACAGCAGACAGTCTATTGAGACCGAGCACAGATGAGGAAAGAGTCTCACTGAGACAGTGCACCGATCAGCAGACTGTCTCAATGAGACACAACAGAGACCAGGAGACAGTCGGACTGAGACAAAACACCGACCAGGAGACTTTTCTCTGTGAACAACCACAGAGCAGGAGACCATTTCACTGAGACAAAACACAGACCAGGAGACCCATTCACTATGACCGAGCACAGACCAGGTGACACTTTAACAGAGTCACAACACAGACCGGGAGACCATTTCACTGAGACACAACCCAGACCAGGAGACCATTTCACAGAGACACAGTAAAGACCAGGAGACTGTTTCACTGAGACACAACACAGACAAGGAGACCGTCTCACTGAGACACAACACAGACCATGAAAGAGTTTCATTGAGCCACAACACAGACCAGTAGGTCGTCAATTGAGACCAAGCACAGGCGAGGAAACCGACTCACTGAGACACTACAGTGACCAGGACACAGCCTGACTGAGAGAAAACACAGACCAGGAGACCACAACTCTGAGTCACAACACAGGCCATCAGACTGTTATACTGAGACCGAGCACAGACCAGGAGACAGTTCCACTGACAACGACCACAGACCAGGAGACCGTTTTAATGAGACACAACAGAGACCAGGAGACCGTCTCACTGAGATACAACACAGACCAGGAGACCATTTCACTGAGACCAAGCACAGACCAGGAGACAGTTCCACTGACACCGACCACAGACCAGGAGACCGTGTCACTGAGACACAACACAGACCAGTGGACCGTTTTACTGAGACACAACAGAGACCAGGAGACCATCTCACTGAGATACAACACAGACCAGGAGACAGCCTGACTGAGACACAACACAGACCAGGAGCCCATTTCACAGAGACCAAGCACAGAACAGGTGACCGTCTATTGAGACCGAGCACAGACGAGGAAACTGTCTCACTGAGACAGTGCACCAACCAGCAGACTGTCTCACTGAGACACAACAGAGACCAGGAGACAGCCTGACTGAGACACAACAGAGACCAGGAGACCGTTTTACTGAGTCAAAACAGAGACCAGGAGACCGTCTCACTGAGACACAACACAGACCAGGAGACCGTTTTACTGAGACACAACACAGACCAGGAGACCGTCTCACTGAGATACAACACAGACCAGGAGACCATTTCACTGAGACCAAGCACAGAACAGGAGACCGTCTCTTGATACTGAGCACAGACGAGGAAACCGTCTCACTGAGACTGTGCACCGACCAGCAGACTGTCTCACTGAGACACAACAGAGACCAGGAGACCGTTTTACTGAGACACAACACAGACCAGGAGACCGTCTCACTGAGATACAACACAGACCAGGAGACCATTTCACTGAGACCAAGCACAGAACAGGAGACCGTCTCTTGATACTGAGCACAGACGAGGAAACCGTCTCACTGAGACTGTGCACCGACCAGCAGACTGTCTCACTGAGACACAACAGAGACCAGGAGACAGCCTGACTGAGACACAACACAGGCCATGAGGCCGTTACACTGAGAACGAGTACAGACCAGGAGACCAACTCACTGAGACACAACACAGACCATGAGACCGTTATACTGAGACGGAGCACACACCTGGAGACAGTTCCGCTGACACCGAGCACAGACAAGGAGACAGTCAGACTGAGACACAACAGAGACCAGTAGACAGCCTGACTGAGACACAGCACAGGCTATGAGACCATTATATTGAGACCAAGCACAGACCAGGAGACAGTTTGACGGATATCGAGCACAGAACAGGAGACCATTTCATTGCGACATAACACAGAACAGGAGACCATTTCACTAAGACAGAAAACACACCAGGGGATCTTTTCACTGAGACACTACACGAACCAGGAGACCATTGCACTGAGATCCAACACAGGCCAAGGGACCGTTTCCCTGAGACTGAGTACAGAACAAGAGACAGTCTAATGAGACCGAGCACAGACGAAGAGACTGTCT
This sequence comes from Hypanus sabinus, assembly GCF_030144855.1. NCBI lineage: Eukaryota > Metazoa > Chordata > Chondrichthyes > Myliobatiformes > Dasyatidae > Hypanus > Hypanus sabinus. The sequence goes on along the minus strand of NW_026780362.1, from coordinate 144,296 downwards.
CTCTGAAACACAACAGAGACCAGGAGACAGCCTGACTGAGACACAACACAGGCCATGGGACCGTTATACTAAAACCGAACACAGACCAGGAAACAGTTCCACTGACAGCGAGCACAAACCAGGGGACCGTCTCACTGAGATACAACAGTGACCAGGACACAGCCTGACTGAGAGAAAACACAGACCAGGAGACCACTTCACTGAGACACAACACAGGCCAGGAGACCGTTTCTCTGAGACCAAGCACAGAACAGCAGACAGTCTATTGAGACCGAGCACAGGCGAGGAAACAGTCTCACTGAGACAGTGCACTGACCAGCAGACTGTCTCAATGAGACACAACAGAGACCAGGAGACAGCCTGACTGAGACAAAACACAGACCAGGAGACCCATTCACTATGACCAAGCACAGACCAGGTGACAGTTTAACAGAGTCACAACACAGACCGGGAGACCATTTCACTGAGACACAACCCAGACCAGGAGACCATTTCGCAGAGACACAGTAAAGACCAGGAGACCGTTTCACTGAGACACAACACAGACAAGGAGACCGTCTCACTGAGACACAACACAGACCATGAAAGAGTTTCGTTGAGCCACAACACAGACCAGTAGGTCGTCAATTGAGACCAAGCACAGGCGAGGAAACCGTCTCACTGAGACTGTCTCACTGAGACACTACAGTGACCAGGACACAGCCTGACTGAGAGAAAACACAGACCAGGAGACCACATCTCTGAGACACAACACAGGCCATCAGACTGTTATACTGAGACCGAGCACAGACCAGGAGACAGTTCCACTGACAACGACCACAGACCAGGAGACCGTTTTAATGAGACACAACAGAGACCAGGAGACTGTCTCACTGAGATACAACACAGACCAGGAGACCATTTCACTGAGACCAAGCACAGAACAGGAGAACGCCTATTGAGACTGAGCACAGACGAGGAAACCGTCTCACTGAGACTGTGCACTGACCAGCAGATTGTCTCACTGAGACAAAACACAGACCAGGAGACCTTCTCACTGAGACACAACACAGACCAGGAAACCGTCTCACTTAGACACATCAAAGACCAGGCGACCGTCTCACTGAGAAACAACACAGACCAGGAGACCATCTCACTGAGACACAACACAGACCAGGAGACCGTCTCACTGAGACACAACACAGACTATGAGACCGTTATACTGAGACCGAGCACAGACCAGGAGACTGTTTGACTGATACCAAGCACAGTCCAGGAGACCATTTCACTGAGACATAACACAGAACAGGAGACCGTTTCACTAAGTCACAAAACACACCAGGGGAACTTTTCACTGACACTCTACACAGACCAGGAGACCATTGCACTGAGACCCAACACAGGCCAAGGGACCGTTTCCCTGAGACTGAGTACAGAACAGGAGACAGTCTAATGAGACCGAGCACAGACGAAGAGACCGTCTCACTGAGACCGAGTACAGACCAGGAGACCATTTCACTGAGACCAAACACAGAACAGGAGACCGTCTATTGAGACCGAGCACAGACGATGAAACCGTCTCACTGAGACAATGCACCAACCAGCAGACTGTCTCACTGAGACACAACAGAGACCAGGAGACCATCTCACTGAGACACAACACAGGCCATGAGACCGTTATACTGAGACCGAGCACAGACAAGGAGACCGTCTCACTGAGACACAACAGAGACCAGTAGACAGCCTGACTGAGACACAACACAGACAAGGAGACCGTCTCAGTGAGACACAACAGAGACCAGTAGACAGCCTGACTGAGACACAACACAGACAAGGAGACCGTCTCAGTGAGACACAACAGAGACCAGTAGACAGCCTGACTGAGACACAGCACTGGTTATGACACCATTATATTGAGACCGAGCACAGACCAGGAGACAGTTTGACTGATACCGAGCACAGACCAGGAGACCATTTCACTGAGACATAACACAGAACAGGAGACCGTTTCACTAAGACACAAAACACACCAGGGGATCTTTTCACTGAGACATAAACACAGACCAGGAGTCAATTGCACTGAGACTCAACACAGGCCAAGGGACCGTTTCCCTGAGACTGAGTACAGAACAGGAGACAGTCTAATGAGACAGAGCACAGACGAAGAGACTGTCTCTCTGAAACACAACAGAGACCAGGAGACAGCCTGACTGAGACACAACACAGGCCATGAGACCGTTATACTAAAACCGAGCACAGACCAGGAAACAGTTCCACTGACAGCGAGCACAAACCAGGGGACCGTCTCACTGAGATACGACAGTGACCAGGACACAGCCTGACTGAGAGAAAACACAGACCAGGAGACCACTTCACTGAGACACAACGCAGGCCAGGAGACCGTTTCACTGAGACCAAGCACAGAACAGCAGACAGTCTATTGAGACCGAGCACAGGCGAGGAAACAGTCTCACTGAGACAGTGGACTGACCAGCAGACTGTCTCAATGAGACACAACAGAGACCAGGAGACAGCCTGACTGAGACAAAACACCGACCAGGAGACTTTTCTCTGTGAACAACCACAGAGCAGGAGACCGTTACACTGAGACAAAACACAGACCAGGAGACCCATTCACTATGACCGAGCACAGACCAGGTGACACTTTAACAGAGTCACAACCCAGACCAGGAGACCATTTCACAGAGACACAGTAAAGACCAGGAGACTGTTTCACTGAGACACAACACAGACAAGGAGACCGTCTCACTGAGACACAACACAGACCATGAAAGAGTTTCATTGAGCCACAACACAGACCAGTAGGTCGTCAATTGAGACCAAGCACAGGCGAGGAAACCGTCTCACTGAGACTGTCTCACTGAGACACTACAGTGACCAGGACACAGCCTGAGAGAAAACACAGACCAGGAGACCACAACTCTGAGTCACAACACAGGCCATGAGACTGTTATACTGAGCCCGAGCACAGACCAGTAGCCAGTTCCACTGACAACGACCACAGACCAGGAGACCGTTTTAATGAGACACAACAGAGACCAGGAGACTGTCTCACTGAGATACAACACAGACCAGGAGACCATTTCACTGAGACCAAGCACAGAACAGGAGAACGCCTATTGAGACTGAGCACAGACGAGGAAACCGTCTCACTGAGACTGTGCACCGACCAGCAGACTGTCTCACTGAGACAAAACACAGACCAGGAGACCTTCTCACTGAGACACAACACAGACCAGGAAACCGTCTCACTGAGACACATCACAGACCAGGCGACCGTCTCACTGAGAAACAACACAGACCAGGAGACCATCTCACTGAGACAAAACACAGACCAGGAGACCGTCTCACTGAGACACAACACAGACTATGAGACCGTTATACTGAGACCGAGCACAGACCAGGAGACAGTTCCGCTGACACCGAGCACAGACAAGGAGACCGTCTCACTGAGACACAGCACAGACTAGGAGACCGGTTCACTAAGATACAACAGAGACCAGGAGACCATTTCTCTGAGACACAACACAGACCAGCAGACCGTCTCACTGAGACACAACACAGAACAGGAGATCGTTTCACTAAAGCACAAATCACACCAGGGGAACTTTTCACAGAGACACTACACAGACCAGGAGAACATTGCACTGAGACACAACATCGTCCAGGGGACCGTTTCCCTGAGATTGAGTACAGAACAGGAGACTGTCTAATGAGACCGAGCACAGACGAAGAGAATGTCTCACTGAGACACAACAGAGACCAGTAGACAGCCTGACTGAGACACAGCACAGGCTATGAGACCATTATATTCAGACCGAGCACCGACCAGGAGACAGTTTGACTGAGTCAAAACAGAGACCAGGAGACCGTCTCACTGAGACACAACACAGACCAGGAGACCGTTTTACTGAGACACAACACAGACCAGGAGACCGTCTCACTGAGATACAACACAGAACAGGAGACCATTTCACTGAGACCAAGCACAGAACAGGAGACCGTCTCTTGAGACTGAGCACAGACGAGGAAACCGTCTCACTGAGACTGTGCACCGACCAGCAGACTGTCTCACTGAGACACAACAGAGACCAGGAGACAGCCTGACTGAGACACAACACAGGCCATGAGACCGTTATACTGAGACCGAGCACACACCAGGAGACAGTTCCGCTGACACCGAGCACAGACAAGGAGACCGTCTGACTGAGACACAACAGAGACCAGTAGACAGCCTGACTGAGACACAGCACAGGCTATGAGACCATTATATTGAGACCGAGCACAGACCAGGAGACAGTTTGACTGATACCGGGAAACAGACCAGGAGACCATTTCACTGAGACATAATACAGAACAGGAGACCGTTTCACTAAGACAGAAAACACACCAGGGGATCTTTTCACTGAGAAACTACACAGACCAGGAGACCATTGCACTGAGATCCAACACAGGCCAAGGGACCGTTTCCCTGAGACTGAGTACAGAACAAGAGACAGTCTAATGAGACCGAGCACAGACGAAGAGACTGTCTCTCTGAAACACAACAGAGACCAGGAGACAGCCTGACTGAGACACAACACAGGCCATGAGACCGTTATACTAAAACCGAATACAGACCAGGAAACAGTTCCACTGACAGCGAGCACAAACCAGGGGACCGTCTCACTGAGATACAACAGTGACCAGGACACAGCCTGACTGAGAGAAAACACAGACTAGGAGACCACTTCACTGAGACACAACACAGGCCAGGAGACCGTTTCACTGAGACCAAGCACAGAACAGCAGACAGTCTATTGAGACCGAGCACAGGCGAGGAAACAGTCTCACTGAGACAGTGCACTGACCAGCAGACTGTCTCAATGAGACACAACAGAGACCAGGAGACAGCCTGACTGAGACAAAACACAGACCAGGAGACCCATTCACTATGACCGAGCACAGACCAGGTGACAGTTTAACAGAGTCACAACACAGACCGGGAGACCATTTCACTGAGACACAACCCAGACCAGGAGACCATTTCACAGAGACACAGTAAAGACCAGGAGACCGTTTCACTGAGACACAACACAGACAAGGAGACCGTCTCACTGAGACACAACACAGACCATGAAAGAGTTTCGTTGAGCCACAACACAGACCAGTAGGACGTCAATTGAGACCAAGCACAGGCGAGGAAACCGTCTCACTGAGACATAACAGTGACCAGGACACAGCCTGACTGAGAGAAAACACAGACCAGGAGACCACAACTCTGAGACACAACACAGGCCATCAGAATGTTATACTGAGACTGAGCACAGACCAGGAGACAGTTCCACTGACAACGACCACAGACCAGGAGACCGTTTTAATGAGACACAACAGAGACCAGGAGACTGTCTCACTGAGATACAACACAGACCAGGAGACCATTTCACTGAGACCAAGCACAGAACAGGAGAACGCCTATTGAGACTGAGCACAGACGAGGAAACCGTCTCACTGAGACTGTGCACTGACCAGCAGATTGTCTCACTGAGACAAAACACAGACCAGGAGACCTTCTCACTGAGACACAACACAGACCAGGAAACCATCTCACTGAGACACATCACAGACCAGGCGACCGTCTCACTGAGAAACAACACAGACCAGGAGACCATCTCACTGAGACACAACACAGACCAGGAGACCGTCTCACTGAGACACAACACAGACTATGAGACCGTTATACTGAGACCGAGCACAGACCAGGAGACTGTTTGACTGATACCAAGCACAGTCCAGGAGACCATTTCACTGAGACATAACACAGAACAGGAGACCGTTTCACTAAGACACAAAACACACCAGGGGAACTTTTCACTGACACTCTACACAGACCAGGAGACCATTGCACTGAGACCCAACACAGGCCAAGGGACCGTTTCCCTGAGACTGAGCACAGAACAGGAGACAGTCTAATGAGACCGAGCACAGACGAAGAGACCGTCTCACTGAGACACAACACAGACCAGGAGACCATTTCACTGAGACCAATCACAGAACAGGAGACCAGCTATTGAGACCGAGCACAGACGATGAAACCGTCTCACTGAGACAATGCACCAACCAGCAGACTGTCTCACTGAGACACAACAGAGACCAGGAGACCATCTCACTGAGGCACAACACAGGCCATGAGACCGTTATACTGAGACCGAGCACAGACCAGGAGACAGTTCCGCTGACACCGAGCACAGACAAGGAGACCGTCTCACTGAGACACAACAGAGACCAGTAGACAGCCTGACTGAGACACAGCACTGGCTATGACACCATTATATTGAGACCGAGCACAGACCAGGAGACAGTTTGACTGAGACATAACACAGAACAGGAGACCGTTTCACTAAGACACAAAACACACCAGGGGATCTTTTCACTGAGACACTACACAGACCAGGAGTCAATTGCACTGAGACTCAACACAGGCCAAGGGACCGTTTCCCTGAGACTGAGTACAGAACAGGAGACAGTCTAATGAGACCGAGCACAGACGAAGAGACCATCTCACTGAGACACAACAGAGACCAGGAGACCGTCTCACTGAGATACAACACAGACCAGGAGACCATTTCACTGAGACCAAGCACAGAACAGGAGAACGCCTATTGAGACTGAGCACAGACGAGGAAACCGTCTCACTGAGACTGTGCACCGACCAGCAGACTGTCTCACTGAGACAAAACACAGACCAGGAGACCTTCTCACTGAGACACAACACAGACCAGGAAACCGTCTCACTGAGACACATCACAGACCAGGCGACCGTCTCACTGAGAAACAACACAGACCATGAGACCATCTCACTGAGACACAACACAGACCAGGAGACCGTCTCACTGAGACACAACACAGACTATGAGACCGTTATACTGAGACCGAGCACAGACCAGGAGACTGTTTGACTGATACCGAGCACAGTCCAGGAGACCATTTCACTGAGACATAACACAGAACAGGAGACCGTTTCACTAAGACACAAAACACACCAGGGGAACTTTTCACTGAGACACTACACAGACCAGGAGACCATTGCACTGAGACCCAACACAGGCCAAGGGACCGTTTCCCTGAGACTGAGTACAGAACAGGAGACCGCCTATTGAGACCGAGCACAGACGAGGAGACTTTTCTCTGAGAACAACCACAGACCAGGAGACCCATTCACTGTGACCTAGCACAGACCAGGAGGCAGTTTAACAGAGACACAGTAAAGACCAGGAGACCGTTTCACTGAGACACAACACAGACCATGAAGCAGCTTCACTGAGACACAACACAGACCAGGAGCCCATTTCACAGAGGCAAAGCACAGAACAGGAGACCGTCTATTGAGACCGAGCACAGACGAGGAAACTGTCTCACTCAGACAGTGCACCAACCAGCAGACTGTCTCACTGAGACACAACAGTGACCAGGACACAGCCTGACAGAGAAAACACAGACCAGGAGACCACAACTCTGAGACACAACACAGGCGATGAGACTGAGCACAGACCAGGAGACAGTTCCACTGACACCGACCACAGACAAGGAGACCGTTTTAATGAGACACAACAGAGACCAGTAGACAGCCTGACTGAGACACAGCACTGGCTATGACACCATTATATTCAGACCGAGCACAGACCAGGAGACCATTTCACTGAGACCAAGCACAGACCAGGAGACAGTTCCACTGACACCGACCACAGACCAGGAGACCGTGTCACTGAGACACAACACAGACCAGTGGACCGTTTTACTGAGACACAACAGAGACCAGGAGACCATCTCACTGAGACACAACACAGACCAGGAGCCCATTTCACAGAGACCAAGCACAGAACAGGAGACCGTCTATTGAGACCGAGCACAGACGAGGAAACTGTCTCACTGAGACAGTGCACCAACCAGCAGACTGTCTCACTGAGACACAACAGAGACCAGGAGACCGTTTTACTGAGTCAAAACAGAGACCAGGAGACCGTCTCACTGAGACACAACACAGACCAGGAGACCATTTTACTGAGACACAACACAGACCAGGAGACCGTCTCACTGAGATACAACACAGACCAGGAGACCATTTCACTGAGACCAAGCACAGAACAGGAGACCGTCTCTTGAGACTGAGCACAGACGAGGAAACCGTCTCACTGAGACTGTGCACCGACCAGCAGACTGTCTCACTGAGACACAACAGAGACCAGGAGACAGCCTGACTGAGACACAACACAGGCCATGAGGCCGTTACACTGAGACCGAGCACAGATCAGGAGACCAACTCACTGAGACACAACACAGGCCAGGACAGCGTTTCACTGATACCGAGCACAGACCAGGAGACTGTCTCACTGAGACACAACAGAGACCAGGAGACCATTTCACAGAGACCGAGCAAAGAACATGAGACCGTCTCACTGAGTCAAAACACAGACCAGGAGACTTTTCTCTGAGACAAAACACAGACCAGGAGACTTTTCTCTGAGAACAACCACAGACCAGGAGACCCATTCACTGTGACCTAGCACAGACCAGGAGACAGTTTAACAGAGACACAGTAAAGACCAGGAGACCGTTTCACTGAGACACAACACAGACCAGGAGCCCATTTCACTGAGACCAAGCACAGAACAGGAGACCGTCTATTGAGACCGAGCACAGACGAGGAAACTGTCTCACTGAGACAGTGCACCAACCAGCAGACTGTCTCACTGAGACACAACAGAGACCAGGAGACCATCTCACTGAGACACAACACAGGCCATGAGACCGTTATACTGAGACCGAGCACAGACCAGGAGAATGTCTCACTGAGACACAACAGTGACCAGGACACAGCCTGACTGAGAGAAAACACAGACCAGGAGAGCACATCTCTGAGACACAACACAGGCGATGAGACCGAGCACAGACCAGGAGACAGTTCCACTGAGACACAACAGGGACCAGGAGACAGCCTGACTGAGTCACAACACAGGCCATGTGACCGTTATACTGAGACCGAGCACAGACAAGGAAACTGTCACACTGAGACTGAGCACAGACAAGGAGACCGTTATACTCAGACTGAGCACAGACCAGGAGACAGTTCCACTGAGACCGAGCACAGAACAGGAGACCGTCTCACAGAGACACAACACAGAACAGGAGACCGTCTCACTGAGACACAACACAGACCAGGAGACTGTCTCACTGAGACACAACACAGTCCATGAGGCCGTTATACGGAGACCTAGCACAGACCAGGAGACCAATTCAATGAGACACAACACAGACCATCAGACAGCCTGACTGAGACAAAACACAGGCCATGAGACCGTTACACTGAGACAGAGCACAGACGAGGAGACAGTTTGAGCGAGACCAGGAGACCATTTCACTGAGACATAACACAGAACAGGAGACCATTTCACTGAGACATAACTCAGAACAGGAGATCGTTTCACTAAGGCACAAAACACACCAGGGGAACTTTTCACAGAGACACAACACAGACCAGGAGACCATTTCACAGAGACACAATAAAGACCAGGGGACCGTTTCCCTGAGACTGAGTACAGAACAGGAGACCATCTAATGTGACCGAGCACAGACGAAGAGACTGTCTCACTGAGACACAACACAGACCAGCAGACAGTCTCACTGAGACACAATACAGACCAGGAGACCGTTTCACTGAGACACAACACAGACCAGGCGACCGTCTCACTGAGACACAACACAGACCAGGAGACAGCCAGACTGAGACACAACACAGGCCATGAGGCCATTATACTGAGACAGAGCACAGACCAAGAGACCAACTCACTGAGACACAACACAGACCAGGAGACCATTTCACTGAGACATAACACACAGCAGGAGACCGTCTCTCTGAGACACAACACAGACCAGGACACCGTCTCACTGAGACACAACACAGACCAGGAGACCATTGCACTGAGACCCAACATCGGCCAGGGGACCATTTCCCTGAGACTGAGTACAGAACAGGAGACTGTCTAATGAGTCCGAGCACAGACGAAGAGACTGTCTCACTGAGACACAACAGAGACAAGCAGACCGTTTTACTGAGACACAACACAGACCAGCAGACAGCCTGACTGAGACACAACACAGACCATGAGACCGTTATACTGAGACCGAGCACAGACCAGGAGACAGTTTGACTGATACTCAGCACAGACCAGGAGACCATTTCACTGAGACACAACACAGACCAGGAGACAGCCTGACTGAGACACAACACAGACGAGGATACCGTTTCACTGAGACACAACACAGACCAGGCGACCGTCTCACTGAGACACAACACAGACCAGGAGACAGCCTGACTGAGACACAACTCAGGCCATGAGGCCATTATACTGAGACAGAGCACAGACCAGGAGACCAGCTCACTGAGACACAACACAGACCAGGAGACCATTTCACTGAGACATAACACACAGTAGGAGACCGTCTCTCTGAGAGACAACACAGACCAGGAGACAGCCTGACTGAGACACAACACAGGCCATGAGGCCGTTATACTGAGACCGAGCACAGACCAGGAGACCAACTCACTGAGACACAACACAGGCCAGGACAGCGTTTCACTGATATCGAGTACAGACCAGGAAACTGTCTCACTAAGACACAACATTGACCAGGACACAGCCTGACTGAGAGAAAACACAGACCAAGAGAGCACATCTCTGAGACACAACACAGGCGATGAGACTGAGCACAGACCAGGAGACTGTCTCACTGAGACACAACAGAGACCAGCAGACAGCCTGACTGAGACACAACACAGGCCATGTGACCATTATACTGAGACCGAGCACAGACAAGAAAACTGTCATACTGAGACTGAGCACAGACAAGGAGACCGTTATACTCAGACTGAGCACAGACCAGGAGACAGTTCCACTGAGACCGAGCACAGTACAGGAGACCGTCTCACAGAGACACAACACAGACCAGGAGACCGTCTCACTGAGACACAACACAGACCAGGAGACCGTCTCACTGAGACACAACACAGACCAGGAGACTGTCTCACTGAGACACAACACAGACCAGGAGACATTTTCACAGAGACACAATAAAGACCAGGAGACCGTTTCACTGAGACACAACACAGACCAGGCGACTGTCTCACTGAGACACAACACAGACCAGGAGACAGCCTGACTGAGACACAACACAGGCCATGAGGCCATTATACTGAGACAGAGCACAGACCAGGAGACCAGCTCACTGAGACACAACACAGACCATGAGACCATTTCACTGAGACATAACACACAGCAGGAGACCGTCTCTCTGAGACACAACACAGACCAGGAGACAGCCTGACTGAGACACACAACAGGCCATGAGGCCGTTATACTGAGACCGAGCACAGACCAGGAGACCAACTCACTGAGACACAACACTGGCCAGGACAGCGTTTCACTGATATCGAGTACAGACCAGGAGACTGTCTCACTAAGACACAACAGTGACCAGGACACAGCCTGACTGAGAGAAAACACAGACCAGGAGAGCACATCTCTGAGACACAACACAGGCGATGAGACCGAGCACAGACCAGGAGACTGTCTCACTGAGACACAACAGAGACCAGCAGACAGCCTGACTGAGACACAACACAGGCCATGTGACCATTATACTGAGACCGAGCACAGACAAGAAAACTGTCATACTGAGACTGAGCACAGACAAGGAGACCGTTATACTCAGACTGAGCACAGACCAGGAGACAGTTACACTGAGACCGAGCACAGTACAGGAGACCGTCTCACAGAGACACAACACAGACCAGGAGACCGTCTCACTGAGACACAACACAGACCAGGAGACCGTCTCACTGAGACACAACACAGACCAGGAGACTGTCTCACTGAGACACAACACAGTCCATGAGGCCGTTATACGGAGACCTAGCACAGACCAGGAGACCAACTCAATGAGACACAACACAGACCATCAGACAGCCTGACTGAGACAAAACACAGGCCATGAGACCGTTACACTGAGACAGAGCACAGACCAGGAGACAGTTTGACTGATACCGAGCGAGACCAGGAGACCATTTCACTGAGACATAACACAGAACAGGAGACCATTTCACTGAGACTTAACTCAGAACAGGAGATCGTTTCACTAAGGCACAAAACACACCAGGGGAACTTTTCACAGAGACACAACACAGACCAGGAGACCATTTCACAGAGACACAATAAAGACCAGGGGACCGTTTCCCTGAGACTGAGTACAGAACAGGAGACTGTCTAATGTGACCGAGCACAGACGAAGAGACTGTCTCACTGAGACACAACACAGACCAGGAGACAGTCTCACTGAGACACAATACAGACCAGGCGACCGTCTCACTGAAACACAACACAGACCAGGAGACAGCCTGACTGAGACACAACAGTGACCAGGAAACAGCCTGACTGAGAGAAAACACAGACCAGGAGAGCACATCTCTGAGACACAACACAGGCGATGAGACCGAGCACTAACCAGGAGACCGTCTCACTGAGACACAACAGGGACCAGGAGACAGCCTGACTGAGACACAACACAGGCCATGTGACCGTTATACTGAGACCGAGCTCAGACAAGGAAACTGTCATACTGAGACTGAGCACAGACAAGGAGACCGTTATACTCAGACTGAGCACAGACCAGGAGACAGTTCCACTGAGACCGAGCACAGAACAGGAGACCGTCTCACAGAGACACAACACAGACCAGGAGACCGTCTCACTGAGACACAACACAGACCAGGAGACAGCCTGACTGACACAAAACACAGGCCATGAGACCGTTATACAGAGACCGAGCACAGACCAGCAGACAGTTTGACTGATACCGAGCACAGACCAGGGGACCGTTTCACTGAGACACAACACAGACCAGGCGACCGTCTCACTGAGACACAACACAGACAAGAGACAGCCTGACTGAGACACAACACAGGCCATGAGGCCATTATACTGAGACAGAGCACAGACCAGGAGACCAACTCACTGAGACACAACACAGACCAGGAGACCATTTCACTGAGACATAACACACAGCAGGAGACCGTCTCTCTGAGACACAACACAGACCAGGACACCGTCTCACTGAGACACAACACAGACCAGGAGACCATTGCACTGAGACCCAACATCGGCCAGGGGACCATTTCCCTGAGACTGAGTACAGAACAGGAGACTGTCTAATGAGTCCGAGCACAGACGAAGAGACTGTCTCACTGAGACACAACAGAGACAAGCAGACCGTTTTACTGAGACACAACACAGACCAGCAGACAGCCTGACTGAGACACAACACAGACCATGAGACCGTTATACTGAGACCGAGCACAGACCAGGAGACAGTTTGACTGATACTCAGCACAGACCAGGAGACCATTTCACTGAGACACAACACAGACCAGGAGACAGCCTGACTGAGACACAACACAGACCAGGATTCCGTTTCACTGAGACACAACACAGACCAGGCGACCGTCTCACTGAGACACAACACAGACCAGGAGACAGCCTGACTGAGACACAACACAGGCCATGAGGCCATTATACTGAGACAGAGCACAGACCAGGAGACCAGCTCACTGAGACACAACACAGACCAGGAGACCATTTCACTGAGACATAACACACAGCAGGAGACCGTCTCTCTGAGACACAACACAGACCAGGAGACAGCCTGACTGAGACACAACACAGGCCATGAGGCCGTTATACTGAGACCGAGCACAGACCAGGAGACCAACTCACTGAGACACAACACAGGCCAGGACAGTGTTTCACTGATATCGAGTACAGACCAGGAAACTGTCTCACTAAGACACAACAGTGACCAGGACACAGCCTGACTGAGAGAAAACACAGACCAAGAGAGCACATCTCTGAGACACAACACAGGCGATGAGACCGAGCACAGACCAGGAGACTGTCTCACTGAGACACAACACAGACCAGGAGACAGCCTGACTGACACAAAACACAGGCCATGAGACCGTTATACAGAGACCGAGCACAGACCAGCAGACAGTTTGACTGATACCGAGCACAGACCAGGGGACCGTTTCACTGAGACACAACACAGACCAGGCGACCGTCTCACTGAGACACAACACAGACAAGAGACAGCCTGACTGAGACACAACACAGGCCATGAGGCCATTATACTGAGACAGAGCACAGACCAGGAGACCAACTCACTGAGACACAACACAGACCAGGAGACCATTTCACTGAGACATAACACACAGCAGGAGACCGTCTCTCTGAGACACAACACAGACCAGGACACCGTCTCACTGAGACACAACACAGACCAGGAGACCATTGCACTGAGACCCAACATCGGCCAGGGGACCATTTCCCTGAGACTGAGTACAGAACAGGAGACTGTCTAATGAGTCCGAGCACAGACGAAGAGACTGTCTCACTGAGACACAACAGAGACAAGCAGACCGTTTTACTGAGACACAACACAGACCAGCAGACAGCCTGACTGAGACACAACACAGACCATGAGACCGTTATACTGAGACCGAGCACAGACCAGGAGACAGTTTGACTGATACTCAGCACAGACCAGGAGACCATTTCACTGAGACACAACACAGACCAGGAGACAGCCTGACTGAGACACAACACAGACCAGGATTCCGTTTCACTGAGACACAACACAGACCAGGCGACCGTCTCACTGAGACACAACACAGACCAGGAGACAGCCTGACTGAGACACAACACAGGCCATGAGGCCATTATACTGAGACAGAGCACAGACCAGGAGACCAGCTCACTGAGACACAACACAGACCAGGAGACCATTTCACTGAGACATAACACACAGCAGGAGACCGTCTCTCTGAGACACAACACAGACCAGGAGACAGCCTGACTGAGACACAACACAGGCCATGAGGCCGTTATACTGAGACCGAGCACAGACCAGGAGACCAACTCACTGAGACACAACACAGGCCAGGACAGTGTTTCACTGATATCGAGTACAGACCAGGAAACTGTCTCACTAAGACACAACAGTGACCAGGACACAGCCTGACTGAGAGAAAACACAGACCAGGAGACCCATTCACTGTGACCTAGCACAGACCAGGAGACAGTTTAACAGAGACACAGTAAAGACCAGGAGACCGTTTCACTGAGACACAACACAGACCAGGAGCCCATTTCACTGAGACCAAGCACAGAACAGGAGACCGTCTATTGAGACCGAGCACAGACGAAGAAACTGTCTCACTGAGACAGTGCACCAACCAGCAGACTGTCTCACTGAGACACAACAGAGACCAGGAGACCATCTCACTGAGACACAACACAGGCCATGAGACCGTTATACTGAGACCGAGCACAGACCAGGAGAATGTCTCACTGAGACACAACAGTGACCAGGACACAGCCTGACTGAGAGAAAACACAGACCAGGAGAGCACATCTCTGAGACACAACACAGGCGATGAGACCGAGCACAGACCAGGAGACAGTTCCACTGAGACACAACAGGGACCAGGAGACAGCCTGACTGAGTCACAACACAGGCCATGTGACCGTTATACTGAGACCGAGCACAGACAAGGAAACTGTCACACTGAGACTGAGCACAGACAAGGAGACCGTTATACTCAGACTGAGCACAGACCAGGAGACAGTTCCACTGAGACCGAGCACAGAACAGGAGACCGTCTCACAGAGACACAACACAGAACAGGAGACCGTCTCACTGAGACACAACACAGACCAGGAGACTGTCTCACTGAGACACAACACAGTCCATGAGGCCGTTATACGGAGACCTAGCACAGACCAGGAGACCAATTCAATGAGACACAACACAGACCATCAGACAGCCTGACTGAGACAAAACACAGGCCATGAGACCGTTACACTGAGACAGAGCACAGACGAGGAGACAGTTTGAGCGAGACCAGGAGACCATTTCACTGAGACATAACACAGAACAGGAGACCATTTCACTGAGACATAACTCAGAACAGGAGATCGTTTCACTAAGGCACAAAACACACCAGGGGAACTTTTCACAGAGACACAACACAGACCAGGAGACCATTTCACAGAGACACAATAAAGACCAGGGGACCGTTTCCCTGAGACTGAGTACAGAACAGGAGACCATCTAATGTGACCGAGCACAGACGAAGAGACTGTCTCACTGAGACACAACACAGACCAGCAGACAGTCTCACTGAGACACAATACAGACCAGGAGACCGTTTCACTGAGACACAACACAGACCAGGCGACCGTCTCACTGAGACACAACACAGACCAGGAGACAGCCAGACTGAGACACAACACAGGCCATGAGGCCATTATACTGAGACAGAGCACAGACCAAGAGACCAACTCACTGAGACACAACACAGACCAGGAGACCATTTCACTGAGACATAACACACAGCAGGAGACCGTCTCTCTGAGACACAACACAGACCAGGACACCGTCTCACTGAGACACAACACAGACCAGGAGACCATTGCACTGAGACCCAACATCGGCCAGGGGACCATTTCCCTGAGACTGAGTACAGAACAGGAGACTGTCTAATGAGTCCGAGCACAGACGAAGAGACTGTCTCACTGAGACACAACAGAGACAAGCAGACCGTTTTACTGAGACACAACACAGACCAGCAGACAGCCTGACTGAGACACAACACAGACCATGAGACCGTTATACTGAGACCGAGCACAGACCAGGAGACAGTTTGACTGATACTCAGCACAGACCAGGAGACCATTTCACTGAGACACAACACAGACCAGGAGACAGCCTGACTGAGACACAACACAGACCAGGATACCGTTTCACTGAGACACAACACAGACCAGGCGACCGTCTCACTGAGACACAACACAGACCAGGAGACAGCCTGACTGAGACACAACTCAGGCCATGAGGCCATTATACTGAGACAGAGCACAGACCAGGAGACCAGCTCACTGAGACACAACACAGACCAGGAGACCATTTCACTGAGACATAACACACAGCAGGAGACCGTCTCTCTGAGAGACAACACAGACCAGGAGACAGCCTGACTGAGACACAACACAGGCCATGAGGCCGTTATACTGAGACCGAGCACAGACCAGGAGACCAACTCACTGAGACACAACACAGGCCAGGACAGCGTTTCACTGATATCGAGTACAGACCAGGAAACTGTCTCACTAAGACACAACATTGACCAGGACACAGCCTGACTGAGAGAAAACACAGACCAAGAGAGCACATCTCTGAGACACAACACAGGCGATGAGACTGAGCACAGACCAGGAGACTGTCTCACTGAGACACAACAGAGACCAGCAGACAGCCTGACTGAGACACAACACAGGCCAAGTGACCATTATACTGAGACCGAGCACAGACAAGAAAACTGTCATACTGAGACTGAGCACAGACAAGGAGACCGTTATACTCAGACTGAGCACAGACCAGGAGACAGTTCCACTGAGACCGAGCACAGTACAGGAGACCGTCTCACAGAGACACAACACAGACCAGGAGACCGTCTCACTGAGACACAACACAGACCAGGAGACCGTCTCACTGAGACACAACACAGACCAGGAGACTGTCTCACTGAGACACAACACAGACCAGGAGACATTTTCACAGAGACACAATAAAGACCAGGAGACCGTTTCACTGAGACACAACACAGACCAGGCGACTGTCTCACTGAGACACAACACAGACCAGGAGACAGCCTGACTGAGACACAACACAGGCCATGAGGCCATTATACTGAGACAGAGCACAGACCAGGAGACCAGCTCACTGAGACACAACACAGACCATGAGACCATTTCACTGAGACATAACACACAGCAGGAGACCGTCTCTCTGAGACACAACACAGACCAGGAGACAGCCTGACTGAGACACACAACAGGCCATGAGGCCGTTATACTGAGACCGAGCACAGACCAGGAGACCAACTCACTGAGACACAACACTGGCCAGGACAGCGTTTCACTGATATCGAGTACAGACCAGGAGACTGTCTCACTAAGACACAACAGTGACCAGGACACAGCCTGACTGAGAGAAAACACAGACCAGGAGAGCACATCTCTGAGACACAACACAGGCGATGAGACCGAGCACAGACCAGGAGACTGTCTCACTGAGACACAACAGAGACCAGCAGACAGCCTGACTGAGACACAACACAGGCCATGTGACCATTATACTGAGACCGAGCACAGACAAGAAAACTGTCATACTGAGACTGAGCACAGACAAGGAGACCGTTATACTCAGACTGAGCACAGACCAGGAGACAGTTACACTGAGACCGAGCACAGTACAGGAGACCGTCTCACAGAGACACAACACAGACCAGGAGACCGTCTCACTGAGACACAACACAGACCAGGAGACCGTCTCACTGAGACACAACACAGACCAGGAGACTGTCTCACTGAGAGACAACACAGTCCATGAGGCCGTTATACGGAGACCTAGCACAGACCAGGAGACCAACTCAATGAGACACAACACAGACCATCAGACAGCCTGACTGAGACAAAACACAGGCCATGAGACCGTTACACTGAGACAGAGCACAGACCAGGAGACAGTTTGACTGATACCGAGCGAGACCAGGAGACCATTTCACTGAGACATAACACAGAACAGGAGACCATTTCACTGAGACTTAACTCAGAACAGGAGATCGTTTCACTAAGGCACAAAACACACCAGGGGAACTTTTCACAGAGACACAACACAGACCAGGAGACCATTTCACAGAGACACAATAAAGACCAGGGGACCGTTTCCCTGAGACTGAGTACAGAACAGGAGACTGTCTAATGTGACCGAGCACAGACGAAGAGACTGTCTCACTGAGACACAACACAGACCAGGAGACAGTCTCACTGAGACACAATATAGACCAGGCGACCGTCTCACTGAAACACAACACAGACCAGGAGACAGCCTGACTGAGACACAACAGTGACCAGGAAACAGCCTGACTGAGAGAAAACACAGACCAGGAGAGCACATCTCTGAGACACAACACAGGCGATGAGACCGAGCACTAACCAGGAGACCGTCTCACTGAGACACAACAGGGACCAGGAGACAGCCTGACTGAGACACAACACAGGCCATGTGACCGTTATACTGAGACCGAGCTCAGACAAGGAAACTGTCATACTGAGACTGAGCACAGACAAGGAGACCGTTATACTCAGACTGAGCACAGACCAGGAGACAGTTCCACTGAGACCGAGCACAGAACAGGAGACCGTCTCACAGAGACACAACACAGACCAGGAGACCGTCTCACTGAGACACAACACAGACCAGGAGACAGCCTGACTGACACAAAACACAGGCCATGAGACCGTTATACAGAGACCGAGCACAGACCAGCAGACAGTTTGACTGATACCGAGCACAGACCAGGGGACCGTTTCACTGAGACACAACACAGACCAGGCGACCGTCTCACTGAGACACAACACAGACAAGAGACAGCCTGACTGAGACACAACACAGGCCATGAGGCCATTATACTGAGACAGAGCACAGACCAGGAGACCAGCTCACTGAGACACAACACAGACCAGGAGACCAACTCACTGAGACACAACACAGACCAGGAGACCATTTCACTGAGACATAACACACAGCAGGAGACCGTCTCTCTGAGACACAACACAGACCAGGACACCGTCTCACTGAGACACAACACAGACCAGGAGACCATTGCACTGAGACCCAACATCGGCCAGGGGACCATTTCCCTGAGACTGAGTACAGAACAGGAGACTGTCTAATGAGTCCGAGCACAGACGAAGAGACTGTCTCACTGAGACACAACAGAGACAAGCAGACCGTTTTACTGAGACACAACACAGACCAGCAGACAGCCTGACTGAGACACAACACAGACCAGGATTCCGTTTCACTGAGACACAACACAGACCAGGCGACCGTCTCACTGAGACACAACACAGACCAGGAGACAGCCTGACTGAGACACAACACAGGCCATGAGGCCATTATACTGAGACAGAGCACAGACCAGGAGACCAGCTCACTGAGACACAACACAGACCAGGAGACCATTTCACTGAGACATAACACACAGCAGGAGACCGTCTCTCTGAGACACAACACAGACCAGGAGACAGCCTGACTGAGACACAACACAGGCCATGAGGCCGTTATACTGAGACCGAGCACAGACCAGGAGACCAACTCACTGAGACACAACACAGGCCAGGACAGTGTTTCACTGATATCGAGTACAGACCAGGAAACTGTCTCACTAAGACACAACAGTGACCAGGACACAGCCTGACTGAGAGAAAACACAGACCAAGAGAGCACATCTCTGAGACACAACACAGGCGATGAGACCGAGCACAGACCAGGAGACTGTCTCACTGAGACAGAACAGAGACCAGCAGACAGCCTGACTGAGACACAACACAGGCCATGTGACCATTATACTGAGACCGAGCACAGACAAGAAAACTGTCATACTGAGACTGAGCACAGACAAGGAGACCGTTATACTCAGACTGAGCACAGACCAGGAGACAGTTCCACTGAGACCGAGCACAGAACAGGAGACCGTCTCACTGAGACACAACACAGACCAGGAGACTGTCTCACAGAGACACAACACAGACCAGGAGACCGTCTCACTGAGACACAACACAGACCAGGAGACCGTCTCACTGAGACACAACACAGACCAGGAGACTGTCTCACTGAGACACAACACAGTCCATGAGGCCGTTATACGGAGACCTAGCACAGACCAGGAGACCAACTCAATGAGACACAACACAGACCATCAGACAGCCTGACTGAGACAAAACACAGGCCATGAGACCGTTACACTGAGACAGAGCACAGACCACGAGACAGTTTGACTGATACCGAGCGAGACCAGGAGACCATTTCACTGAGACATAACACAGAACAGGAGACCATTTCACTGAGACTTAACTCAGAACAGGAGATCGTTTCACTAAGGCACAAAACACACCAGGGGATCTTTTCACAGAGACACAACACAGACCAGGAGACCATTTCACAGAGACACAATAAAGACCAGGGGACCGTTTCCCTGAGACTGAGTACAGAACAGGAGACTGTCTAATGTGACCGAGCACAGACGAAGAGACTGTCTCACTGAGACACAACACAGACCAGCAGACAGTCTCACTGAGACACAATACAGACCAGGAGACCGTTTCACTGAGACACAACACAGACCAGGCGTCCGTCTCACTGAGACACAACACAGACCAGGAAACAGCCTGACAGAGACACAACAGTGACCAGGAAACAGCCTGACTGAGAGAAAACACAGACCAGGAGAGCACATCTCTGAGACACAACACAGGCGATGAGACCGAGCACTAACCAGGAGACCGTCTCACTGAGACACAACAGGGACCAGGAGACAGCCTGACTGAGACACAACACAGGCCATGTGACCGTTATACTGAGACCGAGCACAAACAAGGAAACTGTCTTACTGAGACTGAGCACAGACAAGGAGACCGTTATACTCAGACCGAGCACAGACCAGGAGACAGTTCCACTGAGACCGAGCACAGAACAGGAGACCGTCTCACTGAGACACAACACAGACCAGGCGACCGTCTCACTGAGACACAACAGAGACCAGCAGACAGCCTGACTGAGACACAACACAGGCCATGTGACCATTATACTGAGACCGAGCACAGACAAGGAAACTGTCATACTGAGACTGAGCACAGACAAGGAGACCGTTATACTCAGACTGAGCACAGACCAGGAGACAGTTCCACTGAGACCGAGCACAGAACAGGAGACCGTCTCACAGAGACACAACACAGACCAGGAGACCGTCTCACTGAGACACAACACAGACCAGGAGACTGTCTCACTGAGACACAACACAGTCCATGAGGCCGTTATACGGAGACCTAGCACAGACCAGGAGACCAACTCAATGAGACACAACACAGACCATCAGACAGCCTGACTGAGACAAAACACAGGCCATGAGTCCGTTACACTGAGACAGAGCACAGACCAGGAGACAGTTTGACTGATACCGAGCGAGACCAGGAGACCATTTCACTGAGACATAACACAGAACAGGAGACCATTTCACTGAGACATAACACAGAACAGGAGACCATTTCACTGAGACTTAACTCAGAACAGGAGACCATTTCACTGAGACATAACTCAGAACAGGAGATCGTTTCACTAAGTCACAAAACACACCAGGGGAACTTTTCACAGAGACACAACACAGACCAGGAGACCATTTCACAGAGACACAATATAGACCAGGGGACCGTTTCCCTGAGACTGAGTACAGAACAGGAGACCATCTAATGTAACCGAGCACAGACGAAGAGACTGTCTCACTGAGACACAACACAGACCAGCAGACAGTCTCACTGAGACACAATACAGACCAGGAGACCGTTTCACTGAGACACAACACAGACCAGGCGTCCGTCTCACTGAGACACAACACAGACCAGGAGACAGCCTGACTGAGACACAACAGTGACCAGGAAACAGCCTGACTGAGAGAAAACACAGACCAGGAGAGCACATCTCTGAGACACAACACAGGCGATGAGACCGAGCACAGACCAGGAGACCGTCTCACTGAGACACAACAGGGACCAGGAGACAGCCTGACTGAGACACAACACAGGCCATGTGACCGTTATACTGAGACCGAGCACAGACAAGGAAACTGTCATACTGAGACTGAGCACAGACAAGGAGACCGTTATACTCAGACTGAGCACAGACCAGGAGACAGTTCCACTGAGACCGAGCACAGAACAGGAGACCGTCTCACAGAGACACAACACAGACCAGGAGACCGTCTCACTGAGACACAACACAGACCAGGAGACAGCCTGACTGACACAAAACACAGGCCATGAGACCGTTATACAGAGACCGTGCACAGACCAGCAGACAGTTTGACTGATACCGAGCACAGACCAGGGGACCGTTTCACTGAGACACAACACAGACCAGGCGTCCGTCTCACTGAGACACAACACAGACCAGGAGACAGCCTGACTGAGACACAACAGTGACCAGGAAACAGCCTGACTGAGAGAAAACACAGACCAGGAGAGCACATCTCTGAGACACAACACAGGCGATGAGACCGAGCACTAACCAGGAGACCGTCTCACTGAGACACAACAGGGACCAGGAGACAGCCTGACTGAGACACAACACAGGCCATGTGACCGTTATACTGAGACCGAGCTCAGACAAGGAAACTGTCATACTGAGACTGAGCACAGACAAGGAGACCGTTATACTCAGACTGAGCACAGACCAGGAGACAGTTCCACTGAGACCGAGCACAGAACAGGAGACCGTCTCACAGAGACACAACACAGACCAGGAGACCGTCTCACTGAGACACAACACAGACCAGGAGACAGCCTGACTGACACAAAACACAGGCCATGAGACCGTTATACAGAGACCGAGCACAGACCAGCAGACAGTTTGACTGATACCGAGCACAGACCAGGGGACCGTTTCACTGAGACACAACACAGACCAGGCGACCGTCTCACTGAGACACAACACAGACAAGAGACAGCCTGACTGAGACACAACACAGGCCATGAGGCCATTATACTGAGACAGAGCACAGACCAGGAGACCAACTCACTGAGACACAACACAGACCAGGAGACCATTTCACTGAGACATAACACACAGCAGGACACCATTTCACAGAGACACAACACAGACTGGGAGACCATTTCACAAAGACACAATAAAGACCAGGAGACCGTTTCACTGAGACACCACCCAGACCATGAAACAGTTTCATTGAGCCACAACACCGACCAGTAGGTCGTCAATTGAGACCAAGCACAGGCGAGGAAACCGTCTCACTGAGACTGTGCACTGACCAGCAGACTGTGTCATTGAGACACTAGTGACCAGGACACAGCCTGACTGAGAGAAAACACAGACCAGGAGACCACAACTCTGAGACACAACACAGGCCATGAGACTGTTATACTGAGACCGAGCACAGACTAGGAGACAGTTCCACTGACAGCGAGCACAGACCAGGGGACCGTTTTACTGAGACTCAACACAGACCAGGAGACAGCCTGACTGACACAAAACACAGGCCATGAGACCGTTATACTGAGACCGAGCACAGACCAGGAGACCAACTCACTGAGACACAACACAGGCCAAGACAGCGTTTCACTGATATTGAATACAGACCAGGAGACCGTCTCACTGAGACACAACACAGACCAGGAGACCGTCTCACTGAGACACAACACAGACCAGGAGACCGTTTCACTGAGACACAACACAGACCAGAAGACAGCCTGACTGAGACACCACACAGGCCATGAAACCGTTATACTAACTCAGAGCACAGACCAGGAGACAGTTCCACTGAGACACAACACAGACCAGGAGACCGTCTCACTGAGACACAACACAGACCAGGAGACAGTTATACTGAGACCGAGCACAGACCAGGAGACAGTTTGACTGATACCGAGCACAGACCAGGAGACCGTTTCACTGAGACACAACACAGACCAGGAGACCGTTTCACTGAGACACAACCCAGACCATGAAGCAGTTTCATTGAGCCACAACACCGACCAGTAGGTCATCAATTGAGACCAAGCACAGGCGAGGAAACCGTCTCAGTGAGACTGTGCACTGACCAGCAGACTGTCTCACTGAGACACAACAGTGACCAAGACACAGCCTGACTGAGAGAAAACACAGACCAGGAGACCAACACTCTGAGACACAACACAGGCCATGAGACCGTTATACTGAGACCGAGCACAGACCAGGAGACAGTTTGACTGATACCGAGCACAGACCAGGAGACCATTTCACTGAGACATAACACAGAACAGGAGACCGTTTCATTGAGACACAACACAGACCAGGAGTCCGTTTCACTGAGACAAAACACAGACCATGAGACAGTTTCACTGAGACACAACAGAGACCAGAAGTCAGCCTGACTGAGACACCACACAGGCCATGAGACCGTTATACTGAGACCGAGCACAGACCAGGAGACAGTTCCACTGACAGCGACCACAGACCAGGAGACCGTTTCACTAAGATACAACAGAGACCAGGAGACCATTTCTCTGAGACACAACACAGACTGGGAGACCATTTCACAAAGACACAATAAAGACCAGGAGTCCGTTTCACTGAGACACAACCCAGACCATGAAACAGTTTCATTGAGCCACAACACCGACCAGTAGGTCGTCAATTGAGACCAAGCACAGGCGAGGAAACCGTCTCACAGAGACTGTGCACTGACCAGCAGACTGTGTCACTGAGACACTAGTGACCAGGACACAGCCTGACTGAGAGAAAACACAGACCAGGAGACCACAACTCTGAGACACAACACAGGCCATGAGACTGTTATACTGAGACCGAGCACAGACTAGGAGACAGTTCCACTGACAGCGAGCACAGACCAGGGGACCGTTTTACTGAGACTCAACACAGACCAGGAGACAGCCTGACTGAGACAAAACACAGGCCATGAGACCGTTATACTGAGACCGAGCACAGACCAGGAGACCAACTCACTGAGACACAACACAGGCCAGGACAGCGTTTCACTGAGACACAACACAGACCAGAAGACAGCCTGACTGAGACACCACACAGGCCATGAAACCGTTATACTAACTCAGAGCACAGACCAGGAGACAGTTCCACTGAGACACAACACAGGCCAGGAGACCATTTCACTGAGACCGAGCACAGACCAGGAGACAGCTCCACTGACACCGACCACAGACCTGGAGACCGTTTTACTGAGACACAACAGAGACCAGGAGACCATCTCACTGAGACACAACACAGACCAGGAGACCGTCTCACTGAGACACAAAACAGACCAGGAGACCGTTTCACTGAGACACAACACAGACCAGGAGACCATTTCACTGAGACCAAGCACAGACCAGGAGACAGTTCCACTGACACCGACCACAGACCAGGAGACCGTTTCACTGAGACACAACACAGAGCAGGAGACCCTTTTACTGAGACACAACAGAGACCAGGAGACCGTCTCCCTGAGACCCAACACAGGCCAGGGGACTGTTTCCCTGAGACTGAGTACAGAACAGGAGACTGTCTAATGAGACCGAGCACAGGCGAAGAGACTGTCTCACTGAGACACAACAGAGACCAGGAGACCACAGCTCTGAGACACAACACAGGCCATGAGACCGTTATACTGAGACACAACACAGACCAGGAGACAGCTCCACTGACACCGACCACAGACCAGGAGACCGTCTCACTGAGACACAACACAGACCAGGACACAGCCTGACTGAGAGAAAACACAGACCAGGAGACCACATCTCTGAGACACAACACATGCGATGAGACCGAGCACAAACCCGGAGACCGTCTCACTGAGACACAACACAGACCAGGAGACCGTTTCACTAAGATACAACAGAGACCAGGAGACCATTTCTCTGAGAGACAACACAGACCAGGAGACCGTCTCATTGAGACACAACATAGACAAGGCGACCGTCTCACTGAGACACAACACAGACCAGGAGACAGCCTGACTGACACAAAACACAGGCCATGAGACCGTTATACTGAGACCGAGCACAGACCAGGAGACAGTTTGACTGATACCGAGCACAGACCAGGGGACAGTTTGACTGATACTGAGCAGAGACCAGGAGACAGTTTGACTGATACTGAGCAGAGACCAGGAGACCATTTCACTGAGATATAACTCAGAACAGGAGATCGTTTCACTAAGGCACAAATCACACCAGGGGAACTTTTCACTGAGACACTACACAGACCAGGAGACCATTGCACTGAGACACAACATCGGCCAGGGGACCGTTTCCCTGAGGCTGAGTACAGAACAGGAGACTGTCTAATGAGACCAAGCTCAGACGAAGAGACTGTCTCACTGAGACACAACAGAGACCAGGAGACAGCCTGACTGAGTCACAATACAGGCCATGAGACCATTATACTGAGACATAGCACAGACCAGGAGACCCACTCACTGAGACACAACACAGACCAGGAGACCATTTCACTGAGACATAACACACAGCAGGAAAGCGTCTCTCTGAGACACCACACAGACCAGGAGACCGTCTCACTGAGACCGAGCACAGACCAGGAGACAGCTCCACTGACACCGACCACAGACCTGGAGACCGTTTTACTGAGACACAACAGAGACCAGGAGACCATCTCACTGAGACACAACACAGACCAGGAGACCGTCTCACTGAGACACAACACAGACCAGGAGACCGTTTCACTGAGACCGAGCACAGACCAGCAGACTGTCTCACTGAGACACAACAGTGACCAGGACACAGCCTGACTGAGAGAAAACACAGACCAGGAGACCACATCTCTGAGACACAACACATGCGATGAGACCGAGCACAAACCCGGAGACCGTCTCACTGAGACCGAGCACAGAACAGGAGACCGTCTCACTGAGACAAAACACAGACCAGAAGTCTTCTCTCTGAGACCAAGCACAGACCAGGAGACCGTTTCACTGAGACACAACACAGACCAGGAGACCATTTCACTGAGACCAAGCACAGACCAGGAGACAGTTCCACTGACACCGACCACAGACCAGGAGACCGTTTCACTGAGACACAACACAGAGCAGGAGACCCTTTTACTGAGACACAACAGAGACCAGGAGACCGTCTCCCTGAGACCCAACACAGGCCAGGGGACTGTTTCCCTGAGACTGAGTACAGAACAGGAGACTGTCTAATGAGACCGAGCACAGACGAAGAGACTGTCTCACTGAGACACAACAGAGACCAGGAGACCACAGCTCTGAGACACAACACAGGCCATGAGACCGTTATACTGAGACACAACACAGACCAGGAGACAGCTCCACTGACACCGACCACAGACCAGGAGACCGTCTCACTGAGACACAACACAGACCAGGACACAGCCTGACTGAGAGAAAACACAGACCAGGAGACCACATCTCTGAGACACAACACATGCGATGAGACCGAGCACAAACCCGGAGACCGTCTCACTGAGACACAACACAGACCAGGAGACCGTTTCACTAAGATACAACAGAGACCAGGAGACCATTTCTCTGAGAGACAACACAGACCAGGAGACCGTCTCATTGAGACACAACATAGACAAGGCGACCGTCTCACTGAGACACAACACAGACCAGGAGACAGCCTGACTGACACAAAACACAGGCCATGAGACCGTTATACTGAGACCGAGCACAGACCAGGAGACAGTTTGACTGATACCGAGCACAGACCAGGGGACAGTTTGACTGATACTGAGCAGAGACCAGGAGACAGTTTGACTGATACTGAGCAGAGACCAGGAGACCATTTCACTGAGATATAACTCAGAACAGGAGATCGTTTCACTAAGGCACAAATCACACCAGGGGAACTTTTCACTGAGACACTACACAGACCAGGAGACCATTGCACTGAGACACAACATCGGCCAGGGGACCGTTTCCCTGAGGCTGAGTACAGAACAGGAGACTGTCTAATGAGACCAAGCTCAGACGAAGAGACTGTCTCACTGAGACACAACAGAGACCAGGAGACAGCCTGACTGAGTCACAACACAGGCCATGAGACCATTATACTGAGACATAGCACAGACCAGGAGACCCACTCACTGAGACACAACACAGACCAGGAGACCATTTCACTGAGACATAACACACAGCAGGAAAGCGTCTCTCTGAGACACCACACAGACCAGGAGACCGTCTCACTGAGACACAACACAGACCAGCGACCGTCTCACTGAGACACAACACAGACCAGGAGACCGTCTCACTGAGACACAACACAGACCAGGAGACCATCTCACTGAGACACAACACAGACCATGAGACCGTTATACTGAGACCGAACACAGACCATGAGACCATTTCACTGAGACATAACACAGAACAGGAGATCGTTTCACTTAGATACAACACAGACCAGGAGACCATTTCACTGTGTCACAACACAGACCAGGGTACCATTTCACTGAGACACAACCCAGACCATGAAACAGTTTCATTGAGACACAACACAGACCAGGAGTCCGTTTCACTGAGACAAAACCCAGACCATGAGACAGTTTCACTGAGACACAACAGAGACCAGGAGACCATCTCACTGAGACACAACACAGGCCATGAGACCGTTATACTAACTCAGAGCACAGACCAGGAGACAGTTCCACTGAGACACAACACAGACCAGGAGACCATTTCACAGAGACACAACACAGACCGGGAGACCATTTCACAGAGACACAACACAGACCGGGAGACAATTTCACAGAGACACAATAAAGACCAGGAGACCGTTTCACTGAGACACCACCCAGACCATGAAACAGTTTCATTGAGCCACAACACCGACCAGTAGGTCGTCTATTGAGACCAAGCACAGGCGAGGAAACCGTCTCACTGAGACTGTGCACTGACCAGCAGACTGTGTCACTGAGACACTAGTGACCAGGACACAGCCTGACTGAGAGAAAACACAGACCAGGAGACCACAGCTCTGAGACACAACACAGGCCATGAGACCGTTATACTGAGACCGAGCACAGACCAGGAGACAGCTCCACTGACACCGACCACAGACCAGGAGACCGTCTCACTGAGACACAACACAGACCAGGACACAGCCTGACTGAGAGAAAACACAGACCAGGAGACCACATCTCTGAGACACAACACATGCGATGAGACCGAGCACAAACCCGGAGACCGTCTCACTGAGACCGAGCACAGAACAGGAGACCGTCTCACTGAGACACAACACAGACCAGGAGACCGTTTCACTAAGATACAACAGAGACCAGGAGACCATTTCTCTGAGACACAACACAGACCAGGAGACCGTCTCACTGAGACACAACATAGACAAGGCGACCGTCTCACTGAGACACAACACAGACCAGGAGACAGCCTGACTGACACAAAACACAGGCCATGAGACCGTTATACTGAGACCGAGCACAGACCAGGAGACAGTTTGACTGATACCGAGCACAGACCAGGGGACAGTTTGACTGATACTGAGCAGAGACCAGGGGACAGTTTGACTGATACTGAGCAGAGACCAGGAGACCATTTCACTGAGATATAACTCAGAACAGGAGATCGTTTCACTAAGGCACAAATCACACCAGGGGAACTTTTCACTGAGACACTACACAGACCAGGAGACCATTGCACTGAGACACAACATCGGCCAGGGGACCGTTTCCCTGAGGCTGAGTACAGAACAGGAGACTGTCTAATGAGACCAAGCTCAGACGAAGAGACTGTCTCACTGAGACACAACAGAGACCAGGAGACAGCCTGACTGAGTCACCACACAGGCCATGAGACCATTATACTGAGACATAGCACAGACCAGGAGACCCACTCACTGAGACACAACACAGACCAGGAGACCATTTCACTGAGACATAACACACAGCAGGAAAGCGTCTCTCTGAGACACAACACAGACCAGGAGACCGTCTCACTGAGACACAACACAGACCAGCGACCGTCTCACTGAGACACAACACCGACCAGGAGACCGTCTCACTGAGACACAACACAGACCAGGAGACCATCTCACTGAGACACAACACAGACCATGAGACCGTTATACTGAGACCGAGCACAGACCATGAGACCATTTCACTGAGACATAACACAGAACAGGAGATCGTTTCACTTAGATACAACACAGACCAGGAGACCATTTCACTGTGTCACAACACAGACCAGGGTACCATTTCACTGAGACACAACCCAGACCATGAAACAGTTTCATTGAGACACAACACAGACCAGGAGTCCGTTTCACTGAGACAAAACCCAGACCATGAGACAGTTTCACTGAGACACAACAGAGACCAGGAGACCATCTCACTGAGACACAACACAGGCCATGAGACCGTTATACTAACTCAGAGCACAGACCAGGAGACAGTTCCACTGAGACACAACACAGACCAGGAGACCATTTCACAGAGACACAACACAGACCGGGAGACCATTTCACAGAGACACAACACAGACCGGGAGACAATTTCACAGAGACACAATAAAGACCAGGAGACCGTTTCACTGAGACACCACCCAGACCATGAAACAGTTTCATTGAGCCACAACACCGACCAGTAGGTCGTCTATTGAGACCAAGCACAGGCGAGGAAACCGTCTCACTGAGACTGTCAACTGACCAGCAGACTGTGTCACTGAGACACTAGTGACCAGGACACAGCCTGACTGAGAGAAAACACAGACCAGGAGACCACAGCTCTGAGACACAACACAGGCCATGAGACCGTTATACTGAGACCGAGCACAGACCAGGAGACAGTTCCACTGACACCGACCACAGACCAGGAGACCATTTTACTGAGACACAACAGAGACCAGGAGAACGTCTCACTGAGACACAACACAGATCAGGGGACCATTTTACTGAAACACAACAGCGACCAGGAGACCGTCACACTGAGACACAACACAGACCAGGAGACCATTTCACTGAGACACAACACAGACCAGGAGACCACAGCTCTGAGACACAACACAGGCCATGAGACCGTTATACTGAGACCGAGCACAGACCAGGAGACAGCTCCACTGACACCGACCACAGACCAGGAGACCGTCTCACTGAGACACAACACAGACCAGGAGACCGTTTTACTGAGACACAACAGAGACCAGGAGACCGTCTCACTGAGACACAACACAGACCGGGAGACAGTTTTACTGAGACACAACACAGACCAGGAGACCATTTCCCTGAGACCAAGCACAGAACAGGAGACTGTCTATTGAGACCGAGCACAGACAAGGAAACCGTCTCACTGAGACTGAGCACAGACCAGGAGACCAACTCACTGAGACACAACACAGACCATCAGACGGCCTGACTGAGACAAAACACAGACCAGGAGACCTTCTCACTGATACACAACACAGGCCAGGAAACAGTTTGACTGATACCGAGCACAGAACAGGAGACGATTTCACTGAGACATAACACAGAACAGGAGACAGTTTCACTAAGACACAAAACACACCAGGGGATCTTTTCACTGAGACACTACACAGACCAGGAGACCATTGCACTGAGACCCAACGCAGGCCAGGGGACCGTTTCCCTGAAACTGAGTACAGAACAGGAGACAGTCTAATGAGACCGAGCACAGACGAAGAGACCGTCTCACTGAGACACAACACAGACCAGGAGACCATTTCACTGAGACCAATCACAGAACAGGAGACCATCTATTGAGACCGAGCACAGACGATGAAACCGTCTCACTGAGACAATGCACCAACCAGCAGACTGTCTCACTGAGACACAACAGAGACCAGGAGACCATCTCACTGAGACACAACACAGGCCATGAGACCGCTATACTGAGACCGAGCACAGACCAGGAGACAGTTCCGCTGACACCGAGCATAGACAAGGAGACCGTCTCACTGAGACACAACACAGACGAAGAGACCGTCTCACTGAGACACAACAGAGACCAGGAGACCATTTCACTAAGATACAACAGAGACCAGGAGACCATTTCTCTGAGACACAACACAGACCAGGAGACCGTTTCACTAAGATACAAAAGAGACCAGGAGACCATTTCTCTGAGACACAACACAGACCAGGAGACCATCTCACTGAGACACAACAGAGACCAGCAGACCGTTTTACTGAGACACAACACAGACCAGGAGACCGTTTTACTGAGACACAACAGAGACCAGGAGACCGTCTCACTGAGACACAACACAGACCGGGAGACAGTTTTACTGAGACACAACACAGACCAGGAGACCATTTCCCTGAGACCAAGCACAGAACAGGAGACTGTCTATTGAGACCGAGCACAGACAAGGAAACCGTCTCACTGAGACCGAGCACAGACCAGGAGACCAACTCACTGAGACACAACACAGACCATCAGACGGCCTGACTGAGACAAAACACAGACCAGGAGACCTTCTCACTGATACACAACACAGGCCAGGAAACAGTTTGACTGATACCGAGCACAGAACAGGAGACGATTTCACTGAGACATAACACAGAACAGGAGACAGTTTCACTAAGACACAAAACACACCAGGGGATCTTTTCACTGAGACACTACACAGACCAGGAGACCATTGCACTGAGACCCAACGCAGGCCAGGGGACCGTTTCCCTGAAACTGAGTACAGAACAGGAGACAGTCTAATGAGACCGAGCACAGACGAAGAGACCGTCTCACTGAGACACAACACAGACCAGGAGACCATTTCACTGAGACCAATCACAGAACAGGAGACCATCTATTGAGACCGAGCACAGACGATGAAACCGTCTCACTGAGACAATGCACCAACCAGCAGACTGTCTCACTGAGACACAACAGAGACCAGGAGACCATCTCACTGAGACACAACACAGGCCATGAGACCGCTATACTGAGACCGAGCACAGACCAGGAGACAGTTCCGCTGACACCGAGCATAGACAAGGAGACCGTCTCACTGAGACACAACACAGACGAAGAGACCGTCTCACTGAGACACAACAGAGACCAGGAGACCATTTCACTAAGATACAACAGAGACCAGGAGACCATTTCTCTGAGACACAACACAGACCAGGAGACCGTTTCACTAAGATACAAAAGAGACCAGGAGACCATTTCTCTGAGACACAACACAGACCAGGAGACCATCTCACTGAGACACAACAGAGACCAGCAGACCGTTTTACTGAGACACAACACAGACCAGCAGACAGTCTCACTGAGACACAACAGAGACCAGGAGACCGTTTCACTGAGACACAACCCAGACCAGGAGACCGTCTCACTGAGACACAACACAGACAAGGAGACAGTCTCACTGAGACACAAAACAGACCAGGAGACCGTTTCACTGAGACACAACACAGACCAGGAGACCATTTCACTGAGACACAACACAGAGCAGGTGACCCTTTTACTGAGACACAACAGAGACCAGGAGACCGTCTCACTGAGACACAACACAGACCAGGAGAACATTTCACTGAGACCAAGCACAGAACAGGAGACAGACTATTGAGACTGAGCACAGACGAGGAAACCGTCTCACTGATACTGTGCACCGACCAGCAGACTGTCTCACTGAGACACAACAGAGACCAGGAGACCGTCTCCCTGAGACCCAGCACAGGCCAGGGGACTGTTTCCCTGAGACTGAGTACAGAACAGGAGACTGTCTAATGAGACCGAGCACAGACGAAGAGACTGTCTCACTGAGACACAACAGAGACCAGCTGACCGTTTTACTGAGACACAACACAGACCAGCAGACAGTCTCACTGAGACACAACACAGACCAGGAGACCGTTTCACTGAGACACAACACAGACCAGGCGACCATCTCACTGAGACACAACACAGGCCATGAGACCGCTATACTGAGACCGAGCACAGACCAGGAGACAGTTCCGCTGACACCGAGCATAGACAAGGAGACCGTCTCACTGAGACACAACACAGACGAAGAGACCGTCTCACTGAGACACAACAGAGACCAGGAGACCATTTCACTAAGATACAACAGAGACCAGGAGACCATTTCTCTGAGACACAACACAGACCAGGAGACCGTTTCACTAAGATACAAAAGAGACCAGGAGACCATTTCTCTGAGACACAACACAGACCAGGAGACCATCTCACTGAGACACAACAGAGACCAGCAGACCGTTTTACTGAGACACAACACAGACCAGGAGACCGTTTTACTGAGACACAACAGAGACCAGGAGACCGTCTCACTGAGACACAACACAGACCGGGAGACAGTTTTACTGAGACACAACACAGACCAGGAGACCATTTCCCTGAGACCAAGCACAGAACAGGAGACTGTCTATTGAGACCGAGCACAGACAAGGAAACCGTCTCACTGAGACCGAGCACAGACCAGGAGACCAACTCACTGAGACACAACACAGACCATCAGACGGCCTGACTGAGACAAAACACAGACCAGGAGACCTTCTCACTGATACACAACACAGGCCAGGAAACAGTTTGACTGATACCGAGCACAGAACAGGAGACGATTTCACTGAGACATAACACAGAACAGGAGACAGTTTCACTAAGACACAAAACACACCAGGGGATCTTTTCACTGAGACACTACACAGACCAGGAGACCATTGCACTGAGACCCAACGCAGGCCAGGGGACCGTTTCCCTGAAACTGAGTACAGAACAGGAGACAGTCTAATGAGACCGAGCACAGACGAAGAGACCGTCTCACTGAGACACAACACAGACCAGGAGACCATTTCACTGAGACCAATCACAGAACAGGAGACCATCTATTGAGACCGAGCACAGACGATGAAACCGTCTCACTGAGACAATGCACCAACCAGCAGACTGTCTCACTGAGACACAACAGAGACCAGGAGACCATCTCACTGAGACACAACACAGGCCATGAGACCGCTATACTGAGACCGAGCACAGACCAGGAGACAGTTCCGCTGACACCGAGCATAGACAAGGAGACCGTCTCACTGAGACACAACACAGACGAAGAGACCGTCTCACTGAGACACAACAGAGACCAGGAGACCATTTCACTAAGATACAACAGAGACCAGGAGACCATTTCTCTGAGACACAACACAGACCAGGAGACCGTTTCACTAAGATACAAAAGAGACCAGGAGACCATTTCTCTGAGACACAACACAGACCAGGAGACCATCTCACTGAGACACAACAGAGACCAGCAGACCGTTTTACTGAGACACAACACAGACCAGCAGACAGTCTCACTGAGACACAACAGAGACCAGGAGACCGTTTCACTGAGACACAACCCAGACCAGGAGACCGTCTCACTGAGACACAACACAGACAAGGAGACAGTCTCACTGAGACACAAAACAGACCAGGAGACCGTTTCACTGAGACACAACACAGACCAGGAGACCATTTCACTGAGACACAACACAGAGCAGGTGACCCTTTTACTGAGACACAACAGAGACCAGGAGACCGTCTCACTGAGACACAACACAGACCAGGAGAACATTTCACTGAGACCAAGCACAGAACAGGAGACCGACTATTGAGACTGAGCACAGACGAGGAAACCGTCTCACTGATACTGTGCACCGACCAGCAGACTGTCTCACTGAGACACAACAGAGACCAGGAGACCGTCTCCCTGAGACCCAGCACAGGCCAGGGGACTGTTTCCCTGAGACTGAGTACAGAACAGGAGACTGTCTAATGAGACCGAGCACAGACGAAGAGACTGTCTCACTGAGACACAACAGAGACCAGCTGACCGTTTTACTGAGACACAACACAGACCAGCAGACAGTCTCACTGAGACACAACACAGACCAGGAGACCGTTTCACTGAGACACAACACAGACCAGGCGACTGTCTCACTGAGACACAACACAGACCAGGAGACCGTTTCACTGATACCGAGCACAGACCAGGAGAATGTCTCACTGAGACACAACACTGACAAGGACACAGCCTGACTGAGAGAAAACACAGACCAGGAGACCACATCTCTGAGACACAACACATGCGATGAGACCGAGCACAAACCCGGAGACCGTCTCACTGAGACCGAGCACAGAACAGGAGACCAACTCACTGAGACACAACACAGACAAGGAGACCGTTATACTCAGACTGAGCACAGACCAGGAGACAGTTCCACTGAGACCGAGCACAGAACAGGAGACCGTCTCACTGAGACACAACACAGACCAGGAGACCGTTTCACTAAGATACAACAGAGACCAGGAGACCATTTCCCTGAGACACAACACAGACCAGGACACCATTTCACTGAGACACAACATAGACAAGGCGACCGTCTCACTGATACACAACACAGACCAGGAGACAGTTCCACTGAGACCGAGCACAGAACAGGAGACCGTCTCACTGAGACACAACACAGACCAGGAGACCGTTTCACTAAGATACAACAGAGACCAGGAGACCATTTCTCTGAGACACAACACAGACCAGGAGACCGTCTCACTGAGACACAACATAGACAAGGCGACCGTCTCACTGAGACACAACACAGACCAGGAGACAGCCTGACTGACACAAAACACAGGCCATGAGACCGTTATACTGAGACCGAGCACAGACCAGGAGACAGTTTGACTGATACCGAGCAGCGACCAGGAGACCATTTCACTGAGATATAACTCAGAACAGGAGATGGTTTCACTAAGGCACAAATCACACCAGGGGAACTTTTCACTGAGACACTACACAGACCAGGAGACCATTGCACTGAGACACAACATCGGCCAGGGGACCGTTTCCCTGAGGCTGAGTACAGAACAGGAGACTGTCTAATGAGACCAAGCACAGACGAAGAGACTGTCTCACTGAGACACAACAGAGACCAAGAGACCATTTCACTGAGACATAACACACAGCAGGAAAGCGTCTCTCTGAGACACAACACAGACCAGGAGACCGTCTCACTGAGACACAACACAGACCAGCGACCGTCTCACTGAGACACAACACAGACCAGGAGACCGTCTCACTGAGACACAACACAGACCAGGAGACCATCTCACTGAGACACAACACAGACCATGAGACCGTTATACTGAGACCGAGCACAGACCAGGAGACAGTTTGACTGATACCGAGCACAGACCATGAGACCATTTCACTGAGATATAACACAGAACAGGAGATCATTTCACTTAGACACAACACAGATCAGGAGACCATTTCACTGTGTCACAACACAGACCATGAAACAGTTTCATTGAGACACAACACAGACCAGGAGTCCGTTTCACAGAGACAAAACCCAGACCATGAAACAGTTTCATTGAGACACAACACAGACCAGGAGTCCGTTTCACTGAGACAAAACCCAGACCATGAGACAGTTTCACTGAGACACAACAGAGACTAGGAGACCATCTCACTGAGACACAACACAGGCCATGAGACCGTTATACTAACTCAGAGCACAGACCAGGAGACAGTTCCACTGAGACACAACACAGACCAGGAGACCATTTCACAGAGACACAACACAGACCGGGAGACCATTTCACAGAGGCACAACACAGACCGGGAGACAATTTCACAGACACAATAAAGACCAGGAGACCGTTTCACTGAGACACCACCCAGACCATGAAACAGTTTCATTGAGCCACAACACCGACCAGTAGGTCGTCTATTGAGACCAAGCACAGGCGAGGAAACCGTCTCACTGAGACTGTGCACTGACCAGCAGACTGTGTCACTGAGACACTAGTGACCAGGACACAGCCTGACTGAGAGAAAACACAGACAAGGAGACCACAGCTCTGAGACACAACACAGGCCATGAGACCGTTATACTGAGACCGAGCACAGACCAGGAGACAGTTCCACTGACACCGACCACAGACCAGGAGACCATTTTACTGAGACACAACAGAGACCAGGAGAACGTCTCACTGAGACACAACACAGATCAGGGGACCACTTTACTGAAACACAACAGCGACCAGGAGACCGTCACACTGAGACACAACACAGACCAGGAGACCATTTCACTGAGACACAACACAGACCAGGAGACCACAGCTCTGAGACACAACACAGGCCATGAGACCGTTATACTGAGACCGAGCACAGACCAGGAGACAGCTCCACTGACACCGACCACAGACCCGGAGACCGTCTCACTGAGACACAACACAGACCAGGAGACCGTTTTACTGAGACACAACAGAGACCAGGAGACCGTCTCACTGAGACACAACACAGACCGGGAGACAGTTTTACTGAGACACAACACAGACCAGGAGACCATTTCCCTGAGACCAAGCACAGAACAGGAGACTGTCTATTGAGACCGAGCACAGACAAGGAAACCGTCTCACTGAGACCGAGCACAGACCAGGAGACCAACTCACTGAGACACAACACAGACCATCAGACGGCCTGACTGAGACAAAACACAGACCAGGAGACCTTCTCACTGATACACAACACAGGCCAGGAAACAGTTTGACTGATACCGAGCACAGAACAGGAGACGATTTCACTGAGACATAACACAGAACAGGAGACAGTTTCACTAAGACACAAAACACACCAGGGGATCTTTTCACTGAGACACTACACAGACCAGGAGACCATTGCACTGAGACCCAACGCAGGCCAGGGGACCGTTTCCCTGAAACTGAGTACAGAACAGGAGACTGTCTAATGAGACCGAGCACAGACGAAGAGACCGTCTCACTGAGACACAACAGAGACCAGGAGAACTTTTCACTAAGAAACAACAGA
Organism: Hypanus sabinus; assembly: GCF_030144855.1. Taxonomy (NCBI): domain Eukaryota; kingdom Metazoa; phylum Chordata; class Chondrichthyes; order Myliobatiformes; family Dasyatidae; genus Hypanus; species Hypanus sabinus. The sequence continues at coordinate 104,737 of NW_026780362.1, read as the reverse complement.
GACCAGGAGACCATTTCTCTGAGACACAACACAGACCAGGAGACCGTTTCACTAAGATACAAAAGAGACCAGGAGACCATTTCTCTGAGACACAACACAGACCAGGAGACCATCTCACTGAGACACAACAGAGACCAGCAGACCGTTTTACTGAGACACAACACAGACCAGCAGACAGTCTCACTGTGACACAACACAGACCAGGAGACCGTTTCACTGAGACACAACCCAGACCAGGAGACTGTCTCACTGAGACACAACACAGACCAGGAGACAGTCTCACTGAGACACAAAACAGACCAGGAGACCATTTCACTGAGACACAACACAGACCAGGAGACCATTTCACTGAGACACAACACAGAGCAGGAGACCCTTTTACTGAGACACAACAGAGACAATGAGACCGTCTCACTGAGACACAACACAGACCAGGAGACCATTTCACTGAGACCAAGCACAGAACAGGAGACCGACTATTGAGACTGAGCACAGACGAGGAAACCGTCTCACTGATACTGTGCACCGACCAGCAGACTGTCTCACTGAGACACAACAGAGACCAGGAGACCGTCTCCCTGAGACCCAACACAGGCCAGGGGACTGTTTCCCTGAGACTGAGTACAGAACAGGAGACTGTCTAATGAGACCGAGCACAGATGAAGAGACTGTCTCACTGAGACACAACACAGACCAGCAGACAGTCTCACTGAGACACAATACAGACCAGGAGACCGTTTCACTGAGACACAACACAGACCAGGCGACTGTCTCACTGAGACACAACACAGAACAGGAGACAGCCTGACTGAGACACAACACAGACCAGGAGACCGTTTCACTGATACCAAGCACAGACCAGGAGAATGTCTCACTGAGACACAACACTGACCAGGACACAGCCTGACTGAGAGAAAACACAGACCAGGAGACCACATCTCTGAGACACAACACATGCGATGAGACCGAGCACAAACCCGGAGACCGTCTCACTGAGACCGAGCACAGAACAGGAGACCGTCTCACTGAGACACAACACAGACCAGGAGACCGTTTCACTAAGATACAACAGAGACCAGGAGACCATTTCTCTGAGACACAACACAGACCAGGAGACCGTCTCACTGAGACACAACATAGACAAGGCGACCGTCTCACTGAGACACAACACAGACCAGGAGACAGCCTGACTGACACAAAACACAGGCCATGAGACCGTTATACTGAGACCGAGCACAGACCAGGAGACAGTTTGACTGATACCGTGCAGAGACCAGGAGACCATTTCACTGAGATATAACTCAGAACAGGAGATGGTTTCACTAAGGCACAAATCACACCAGGGGAACTTTTCACTGAGACACTACACAGACCAGGAGACCATTGCACTGAGACACAACATCGGCCAGGGGACCGTTTCCCTGAGGCTGAGTACAGAACAGGAGACTGTCTAATGAGACCAAGCACAGACGAAGAGACTGTCTCACTGAGACACAACAGAGACCAGGAGACCATTTCACTGAGACATAACACACAGCAGGAAAGCGTCTCTCTGAGACACAACACAGACCAGGAGACCGTCTCACTGAGACACAACACAGACCAGCGACCGTCTCACTGAGACACAGCACAGACCAGGAGACCATCTCACTGAGACACAACACAGACCATGAGACCGTTATACTGAGACCGAGCACAGACCAGGAGACAGTTTGACTGATACCGAGCACAGACCATGAGACCATTTCACTGAGATATAACACAGAACAGGAGATCGTTTCACTTAGACACAACACAGATCAGGAGACCATTTCACTGTGTCACAACACAGACCATGAAACAGTTTCATTGAGACACAACACAGACCAGGAGTCCGTTTCACTGAGACAAAACCCAGACCATGAAACAGTTTCATTGAGACACAACACAGACCAGGAGTCTGTTTCACTGAGACAAAACCCAGACCATGAGACAGTTTCACTGAGACACAACAGAGACCAGGAGACCATCTCACTGAGACACAACACAGGCCATGAGACCGTTATACTAACTCAGAGCACAGACCAGGAGACAGTTCCACTGAGACACAACACAGACCAGGAGACCATTTCACAGAGACACAACACAGACCGGGAGACCATTTCACAGAGACACAACACAGACTGGGAGACAATTTCACAGAGACACAATAAAGACCACGAGACCGTTTCACTGAGACACCACCCAGACCATGAAACAGTTTCATTGAGCCACAACACCGACCAGTAGGTCGTCTATTGAGACCAAGCACAGGCGAGGAAACCGTCTCACTGAGACTGTGCACTGACCAGCAGACTGTGTCACTGAGACACTAGTGACCAGGACACAGCCTGACTGAGAGAAAACACAGACCAGGAGACCACAACTCTGAGACACAACACAGGCCATGAGACCGTTATACTGAGACCAAGCACAGACCAGGAGACAGTTCCACTGACACCGACCACAGACCAGGAGACCATTTTACTGAGACACAACAGAGACCAGGAGAACGTCTCACTGAGACACAACTCAGATCAGGGGACCATTTTACTGAAACACAACAGCGACCAGGAGACCGTCACACTGAGACACAACACAGACCAGGAGACCATTTCACTGAGACACAACACAGACCAGGAGACCACAGCTCTGAGACACAACACAGGCCATGAGACCGTTATACTGAGACCGAGCACAGACCAGGAGACAGCTCCACTGACACCGACCACAGACCAGGAGACCGTCTCACTGAGACACAACACAGACCAGGAGACCGTTTTACTGAGACACAACAGAGACCAGGAGACCGTCTCACTGAGACACAACACAGACCGGGAGACAGTTTTACTGAGACACAACACAGACCAGGAGACCATGTCCCTGAGACCAAGCACAGAACAGGAGACTGTCTATTGAGACCGAGCACAGACGAGGAAACCGTCTCACTGAGACTGAGCACAGACCAGGAGACCAACTCACTGAGACACAACACAGACCATCAGACGGCCTGACTGAGACAAAACACAGACCAGGAGACCTTCTCACTGATACACAACACAGGCCAGGAAACAGTTTGACTGATACCGAGCACAGAACAGGAGACGATTTCACTGAGACATAACACAGAACAGGAGACAGTTTCACTAAGACACAAAACACACCAGGGGATCTTTTCACTGAGACACTACACAGACCAGGAGACCATTGCACTGAGACCCAACGCAGGCCAGGGGACCGTTTCCCTGAAACTGAGTACAGAACAGGAGACTGTCTAATGAGACCGAGCACAGACGAAGAGACCGTCTCACTGAGACACAACAGAGACCAGGAGACCATTTCTCTGAGACACAACACAGACCAGGAGACCATCTCACTGAGACACAACAGAGACCAGCAGACCGTTTTACTGAGACACAACACAGACCAGCAGACAGTCTCACTGTGACACAACACAGACCAGGAGACCGTTTCACTGAGACACAACCCAGACCAGGAGACCGTCTCACTGAGACACAACACAGACCATGAGACCGTTTCACTGAGACACAACACAGACCAGGAGACCGTCTCACTGAGACACAACACAGACCAGGAGACCGTTTTACTGAGACACAACACAGAACAGGAGACAGTGTTACTGAGACACAACACAGACCAGGAGACCGTCTCACTGAGACACAACACAGACCAGGAGACCGTCTCACTGAGACACAACACAGACCAGGAGACCGTTTTACTGAGACACAACAGAGACCAGGAGACCGTCTCACTGAGACACAACACAGACCAGGAGACCATTTCACTGAGATCAAGCACAGAACAGGAGACCGTCTATTGAGACCGAGCACAGACGAGGAAACCGTCTCACTGAGACCGAGCACAGACCAGGAGACCAACTCACTGAGACACAACACAGACCATCAGACGGCCTGACTGAGACAAAACACAGACCAGGAGACCGTTTCACTGAGACACAACCCAGACCAGGAGACCGTCTCACTGAGACACAACACAGACCAGGAGACCGTTTTACTGAGACAAAACACAGACCAGGAGACCTTCTCACTGATACACAACACAGGCCAGGAAACAGTTTGACTGATACCGAGCACAGAACAGGAGACCATTTCACTGAGACATAACACAGAACAGGAGACAGTTTCACTAAGACACAAAACACACTAGGGGATCTTTTCTCTGAGACACAACACAGACCAGGAGACCGTCTCACTGAGACACAACTGAGACCAGCAGACCGTTTTACTGAGACACAACACAGACCAGCAGACAGTCTCACTGTGACACAACACAGACCAGGAGACCGTTTCACTGAGACACAACAGAGACCAGGAGACCGTCTCACTGAGACACAACACAGACCAGGAGACAATGTTACTGAGACACAACACAGACCAGGAGACCATTTCCCTGAGACCAAGCACAGAACAGGAGACCGTCTATTGAGACCAAGCACAGACGAGGAAACCGTCTCACTGAGACCGAGCACAGACCAGGAGACCAACTCACTAAGACACAACACAGACCATCAGACGGCCTGACTGAGACAAAACACAGACCAGGAGACCTTCTCACTGATACACAACACAGGCCAGGAAACAGTTTGACTGATACCGAGCACAGAACAGGAGACCATTTCACTGAGACACAACACAGACCAGGAGACCGTCTCACTGAGACACAACTGAGACCAGCAGACAGATTTACTGAGACACAACACAGACCAGCAGACAGTCTCACTGTGACACAACACAGACCAGGAGACCGTTTCACTGAGACACAACCCAGACCAGGAGACCGTCTCACTGAGACACAACACAGACCAGGAGACCGTTTCACTGAGACACAACACAGACCATAAGACCGTTATACTGAGACCGAGCACAGACCAGAAGACAGTTTGACTGATACCGAGCACAGACCAGGAGACCGTCTCACTGAGACACAACACAGACCAGGAGACCGTTTTACTGAGACACAACAGAGACCAGGAGACCGTCTCACTGAGACACAACACAGACCAGGACACAGCCTGACTGAAAGAAAACACAGACCAGGAGACCACATCTCTGAGACACAACACAGGCCATGAGACTGAGCACAGACCAGGAGACCGTTTCACTGAAACAGAAAACAGACCAGGGGACCGTTTCACTCAGACACAACAGAGACAATGAGACCGTTATACTCAGACCGAGCACAGACCAGGAGACAGTTCCACTGAGACCGAGCACAGAACAGGAGACCGTCTCACTGAGATACAACACAGACGAGGAGCCCGTCTCACTGAGACTGTGCACAGTCCAGGAGACTGTCTCACTGACACACTACACAGACCAGGAGACCATTGCACTGAGACACAACAGAGACCAGGAGACCGTTTCACTGAGACCGAGCACAGACCAGGAGACTGTCTCACTGAGACACAACAGAGACAATGAGACCGTTATACTCAGACCGAGCACAGACCAGGAGACAGTTCCACTGAGACCGAGCACAGAACAGGAGACCGTCTCACTGAGACACAACACAGACCAGGAGACCGTTTCACTAAGATACAACAGAGACCAGGAGACCATTTCCCTGAGACACAACACAGACCAGGAGACCATTTCACTGAGACTGAGCACAGAACAGGAGACCATCTCACTGAGACAAAACACAGACCAGAAGTCTTCTCTCTGAGACCAAGCACAGACCAGGAGACCGTTTCACTGAAACAGAAAACGGACCAGGGGACCGTTTCACTCAGACACAACACAGACCAGGAGACCATTTCAATGAGACACAACACAGACCAGGAGACCGTTTCTCTGAGACACCACACAGACCAGGAGACCGTTTCTCTGAGACACAACACAGACCAGGAGAGCATTTCAATGAGACACAACACAGACCAGGAGACCGTTTCACTGAGACAAAACACAGACCAGGTGACCGTTTCTCTGAGACACAACACAGACCAGGAGACCATTTCAATGAGACACAACACAGACCAGGAGACCGTTTCTCTGAGACACAACACAGACCAGGAGACCATTTCACTGTGACCGAGCACAGACCAGGTGACAGTTTAACAGAGTCACAACACAGACCGGGAGACCATTTCACTGAGACACAACACAGACCAGGAGACCGTTTCACTGAGACACAACACAGACCATGAAACAGTTTCATTGAGACACAACACAGACCAGGAGACCGTTTCACTGAGACACAACACAGACCAGGAGACCGTTTCACTGAGACCGAGCACAGACCAGCAGACTGTCTCACTGAGACACAACAGTGACCAGGACACAGCCTGACTGAGAGAAAACACAGACCAGGAGACCACATCTCTGAGACACAACACAAGCCATGAGAGCTTCTCACTGATACACAACACAGGCCAGGAAAGTGTTTTACTGAGACCGAGCACAGACCAGGAGTCCGTCTCACTGAGACACAGCAGTGAGCAGGACACAGACTGTCTGAGAGAAAACACAGACCAGGAGACTGTCTCACTGACACACTACACAGACCAGGAGACCATTGCACTGAGACACAACAGAGACCAGGAGACCGTTTCACTGAGACCGAGCACAGACCAGGAGACTGTCTCACTGAGACACAACACAGACCAGGAGACCGTTTTACTGAGACAAAACACAGACCAGGAGACCTTCTCACTGATACACAACACAGGCCAGGAAACAGTTTGACTGATACCGAGCACAGAACAGGAGACCATTTCACTGAGACATAACACAGAACAGGAGACAGTTTCACTAAGACACAAAACACACTAGGGGATCTTTTCTCTGAGACACAACACAGACCAGGAGACCGTCTCACTGAGACACAACTGAGACCAGCAGACCGTTTTACTGAGACACAACACAGACCAGCAGACAGTCTCACTGTGACACAACACAGACCAGGAGACCGTTTCACTGAGACACAACAGAGACCAGGAGACCGTCTCACTGACACAACACAGACCAGGAGACAATGTTACTGAGACACAACACAGACCAGGAGACCATTTCCCTGAGACCAAGCACAGAACAGGAGACCGTCTATTGAGACCAAGCACAGACGAGGAAACCGTCTCACTGAGACCGAGCACAGACCAGGAGACCAACTCACTAAGACACAACACAGACCATCAGACGGCCTGACTGAGACAAAACACAGACCAGGAGACCTTCTCACTGATACACAACACAGGCCAGGAAACAGTTTGACTGATACCGAGCACAGAACAGGAGACCATTTCACTGAGACACAACACAGACCAGGAGACCGTCTCACTGAGACACAACTGAGACCAGCAGACAGCTTTACTGAGACACAACACAGACCAGCAGACAGTCTCACTGTGACACAACACAGACCAGGAGACCGTTTCACTGAGACACAACCCAGACCAGGAGACCGTCTCACTGAGACACAACACAGACCAGGAGACCGTTTCACTGAGACACAACACAGACCATAAGACCGTTATACTGAGACCGAGCACAGACCAGAAGACAGTTTGACTGATACCGAGCACAGACCAGGAGACCGTCTCACTGAGACACAACACAGACCAGGAGACCGTTTTACTGAGACACAACAGAGACCAGGAGACCGTCTCACTGAGACACAACACAGACCAGGACACAGCCTGACTGAAAGAAAACACAGACCAGGAGACCACATCTCTGAGACACAACACAGGCCATGAGACTGAGCACAGACCAGGAGACCGTTTCACTGAAACAGAAAACAGACCAGGGGACCGTTTCACTCAGACACAACAGAGACAATGAGACCGTTATACTCAGACCGAGCACAGACCAGGAGACAGTTCCACTGAGACCGAGCACAGAACAGGAGACCGTCTCACTGAGATACAACACAGACGAGGAGCCCGTCTCACTGAGACTGTGCACAGTCCAGGAGACTGTCTCACTGACACACTACACAGACCAGGAGACCATTGCACTGAGACACAACAGAGACCAGGAGACCGTTTCACTGAGACCGAGCACAGACCAGGAGACTGTCTCACTGAGACACAACAGAGACAATGAGACCGTTATACTCAGACCGAGCACAGACCAGGAGACAGTTCCACTGAGACCGAGCACAGAACAGGAGACCGTCTCACTGAGACACAACACAGACCAGGAGACCGTTTCACTAAGATACAACAGAGACCAGGAGACCATTTCCCTGAGACACAACACAGACCAGGAGACCATTTCACTGAGACTGAGCACAGAACAGGAGACCATCTCACTGAGACAAAACACAGACCAGAAGTCTTCTCTCTGAGACCAAGCACAGACCAGGAGACCGTTTCACTGAAACAGAAAACGGACCAGGGGACCGTTTCACTCAGACACAACACAGACCAGGAGACCATTTCAATGAGACACAACACAGACCAGGAGACCGTTTCTCTGAGACACCACACAGACCAGGAGACCGTTTCTCTGAGACACAACACAGACCAGGAGAGCATTTCAATGAGACACAACACAGACCAGGAGACCGTTTCACTGAGACAAAACACAGACCAGGTGACCGTTTCTCTGAGACACAACACAGACTAGGAGACCATTTCAATGAGACACAACACAGACCAGGAGACCGTTTCTCTGAGACACAACACAGACCAGGAGACCATTTCACTGTGACCGAGCACAGACCAGGTGACAGTTTAACAGAGTCACAACACAGACCGGGAGACCATTTCACTGAGACACAACACAGACCAGGAGACCGTTTCACTGAGACACAACACAGACCATGAAACAGTTTCATTGAGACACAACACAGACCAGGAGACCGTTTCACTGAGACACAACACAGACCAGGAGACCGTTTCACTGAGACCGAGCACAGACCAGCAGACTGTCTCACTGAGACACAACAGTGACCAGGACACAGCCTGACTGAGAGAAAACACAGACCAGGAGACCACATCTCTGAGACACAACACAAGCCATGAGAGCTTCTCACTGATACACAACACAGGCCAGGAAAGTGTTTTACTGAGACCGAGCACAGACCAGGAGTCCGTCTCACTGAGACACAGCAGTGATCAGGACACAGACTGTCTGAGAGAAAACACAGACCAGGAGACTGTCTCACTGACACACTACACAGACCAGGAGACCATTGCACTGAGACACAACAGAGACCAGGAGACCGTTTCACTGAGACCGAGCACAGACCAGGAGACTGTCTCACTGAGACACAACACAGACCAGGAGACCGTTTTACTGAGACAAAACACAGACCAGGAGACCTTCTCACTGATACACAACACAGGCCAGGAAACAGTTTGACTGATACCGAGCACAGAACAGGAGACCATTTCACTGAGACATAACACAGAACAGGAGACAGTTTCACTAAGACACAAAACACACTAGGGGATCTTTTCTCTGAGACACAACACAGACCAGGAGACCGTCTCACTGAGACACAACTGAGACCAGCAGACCGTTTTACTGAGACACAACACAGACCAGCAGACAGTCTCACTGTGACACAACACAGACCAGGAGACCGTTTCACTGAGACACAACAGAGACCAGGAGACAATGTTACTGAGACACAACACAGACCAGGAGACCATTTCCCTGAGACCAAGCACAGAACAGGAGACCGTCTATTGAGACCAAGCACAGACGAGGAAACCGTCTCACTGAGACCGAGCACAGACCAGGAGACCAACTCACTAAGACACAACACAGACCATCAGACGGCCTGACTGAGACAAAACACAGACCAGGAGACCTTCTCACTGATACACAACACAGGCCAGGAAACAGTTTGACTGATACCGAGCACAGAACAGGAGACCATTTCACTGAGACACAACACAGACCAGGAGACCGTCTCACTGAGACACAACTGAGACCAGCAGACAGCTTTACTGAGACACAACACAGACCAGCAGACAGTCTCACTGTGACACAACACAGACCAGGAGACCGTTTCACTGAGACACAACCCAGACCAGGAGACCGTCTCACTGAGACACAACACAGACCAGGAGACCGTTTCACTGAGACACAACACAGACCATAAGACCGTTATACTGAGACCGAGCACAGACCAGAAGACAGTTTGACTGATACCGAGCACAGACCAGGAGACCGTCTCACTGAGACACAACACAGACCAGGAGACCGTTTTACTGAGACACAACAGAGACCAGGAGACCGTCTCACTGAGACACAACACAGACCAGGACACAGCCTGACTGAAAGAAAACACAGACCAGGAGACCACATCTCTGAGACACAACACAGGCCATGAGACTGAGCACAGACCAGGAGACCGTTTCACTGAAACAGAAAACAGACCAGGGGACCGTTTCACTCAGACACAACAGAGACAATGAGACCGTTATACTCAGACCGAGCACAGACCAGGAGACAGTTCCACTGAGACCGAGCACAGAACAGGAGACCGTCTCACTGAGATACAACACAGACGAGGAGCCCGTCTCACTGAGACTGTGCACAGTCCAGGAGACTGTCTCACTGACACACTACACAGACCAGGAGACCATTGCACTGAGACACAACAGAGACCAGGAGACCGTTTCACTGAGACCGAGCACAGACCAGGAGACTGTCTCACTGAGACACAACAGAGACAATGAGACCGTTATACTCAGACCGAGCACAGACCAGGAGACAGTTCCACTGAGACCGAGCACAGAACAGGAGACCGTCTCACTGAGACACAACACAGACCAGGAGACCGTTTCACTAAGATACAACAGAGACCAGGAGACCATTTCCCTGAGACACAACACAGACCAGGAGACCATTTCACTGAGACTGAGCACAGAACAGGAGACCATCTCACTGAGACAAAACACAGACCAGAAGTCTTCTCTCTGAGACCAAGCACAGACCAGGAGACCGTTTCACTGAAACAGAAAACGGACCAGGGGACCGTTTCACTCAGACACAACACAGACCAGGAGACCATTTCAATGAGACACAACACAGACCAGGAGACCGTTTCTCTGAGACACCACACAGACCAGGAGACCGTTTCTCTGAAACACAACACAGACCAGGAGAGCATTTCAATGAGACACAACACAGACCAGGAGACCGTTTCACTGAGACAAAACACAGACCAGGTGACCGTTTCTCTGAGACACAACACAGACCAGGAGACCATTTCAATGAGACACAACACAGACCAGGAGACCGTTTCTCTGAGACACAACACAGACCAGGAGACCATTTCACTGTGACCGAGCACAGACCAGGTGACAGTTTAACAGAGTCACAACACAGACCGGGAGACCATTTCACTGAGACACAACACAGACCAGGAGACCGTTTCACTGAGACACAACACAGACCATGAAACAGTTTCATTGAGACACAACACAGACCAGGAGACCGTTTCACTGAGACACAACACAGACCAGGAGACCGTTTCACTGAGACCGAGCACAGACCAGCAGACTGTCTCACTGAGACACAACAGTGACCAGGACACAGCCTGACTGAGAGAAAACACAGACCAGGAGACCACATCTCTGAGACACAACACAAGCCATGAGAGCTTCTCACTGATACACAACACAGGCCAGGAAAGTGTTTTACTGAGACCGAGCACAGACCAGGAGTCCGTCTCACTGAGACACAGCAGTGATCAGGACACAGACTGTCTGAGAGAAAACACAGACCAGGAGACTGTCTCACTGACACACTACACAGACCAGGAGACCATTGCACTGAGACACAACAGAGACCAGGACACAGCCTGTCTGAGAGAAAACACAGACCAGGAGACCACATCTCTGAGACACAACACAGGCCATGAGACTGAGCACAGACAAGGAGACCGTTATACTCAGACCGAGCACAGACCAGGAGACCGGCTCACTGAGACACAACACAGACCAGGAGACCATTTCACTGAGACTGAGCACAGAACAGGAGACCGTCTCACTGAGACAAAACACAGACCAGAAGTCTTCTCTCTGAGACCAAGCACAGACCAGGAGACCGTTTCACTGAAACAGAAAACAGACCAGGGGACCGTTTCACTCAGACACAACAGAGACAATGAGACCGTTATACTCAGACCGAGCACAGACCAGGAGACAGTTCCACTGAGACCGAGCACAGAACAGGAGACCGTCTCACTGAGACACAACACAGACCAGGAGACCGTTTCACTAAGATACAACAGAGACCAGGAGACCATTTCCCTGAGACACAACACAGACCAGGTGACCATTTCACTGAGACTGAGCACAGAACAGGAGACCGTCTCACTGAGACAAAACACAGACCAGAAGTCTTCTCTCTGAGACCAAGCACAGACCAGGAGACCATTTCACTGAAACAGAAAACGGACCAGGGGACCGTTTCACTCAGACACAACACAGACCAGGAGACCATTTCAATGAGACACAACACAGACCAGGAGACCGTTTCTCTGAGACACCACACAGACCAGGAGACCGTTTCTCTGAGACACAACACAGACCAGGAGAGCATTTCAATGAGACACAACACAGACCAGGAGACCGTTTCACTGAGACAAAACACAGACCAGGTGACCGTTTCTCTGAGACACAACACAGACCAGGAGACCATTTCAATGAGACACAACACAGACCAGGAGACCGTTTCTCTGAGACACAACACAGACCAGGAGACCATTTCACTGTGACCGAGCACAGACCAGGTGACAGTTTAACAGAGTCACAACACAGACCGGGAGACCATTTCACTGAGACACAACACAGACCAGGAGACCGTTTCACTGAGACACAACACAGACCATGAAACAGTTTCATTGAGACACAACACAGACCAGGAGACCGTTTCACTGAGACCGAGCACAGACCAGCAGACTGTCTCACTGAGACACAACAGTGACCAGGACACAGCCTGACTGAGAGAAAACACAGACCAGGAGACCACATCTCTGAGACACAACACAAGCCATGAGAGCTTCTCACTGATACACAACACAGGCCAGGAAAGTGTTTTACTGAGACCGAGCACAGACCAGGAGTCCGTCTCACTGAGACACAGCAGTGATCAGGACACAGACTGTCTGAGAGAAAACACAGACCAGGAGACTGTCTCACTGACACACTACACAGACCAGGAGACCATTGCACTGAGACACAACAGAGACCAGGAGACCGTTTCTCTGAGACCGAGCACAGACCAGGAGACTGTCTCACTGAGACACAACAGAGACCAGGACACAGCCTGTCTGAGAGAAAACACAGACCAGGAGACCACATCTCTGAGACACAACACAGGCCATGAGACTGAGCACAGACAAGGAGACCGTTATACTCAGACCGAGCACAGACCAGGAGACCGTCTCACTGAGACACAACACAGACCAGGTGACCATTTCACTGAGACTTTGCACAGAACAGGAGACTGTCTCACTGAGACAAAACACAGACCAGAAGTCTTCTCTCTGAGACCAAGCACAGACCAGGAGACCGTTTCACTGAAACAGAAAACAGACCAGGGGACCGTTTCACTCAGACACAACAGAGACAATGAGACCGTTATACTCAGACCGAGCACAGACCAGGAGACAGTTCCACTGAGACCGAGCACAGAACAGGAGACCGTCTCACTGAGACACAACACAGACCAGGAGACCGTTTCACTAAGATACAACAGAGACCAGGAGACCATTTCCCTGAGACACAACACAGACCAGGTGACCATTTCACTGAGACTGAGCACAGAACAGGAGACCGTCTCACTGAGACAAAACACAGACCAGAAGTCTTCTCTCTGAGACCAAGCACAGACCAGGAGACCGTTTCACTGAAACAGAAAACGGACCAGGGGACCGTTTCACTCAGACACAACACAGAGCAGGAGACCATTTCAATGAGACACAACACAGATCAGGAGACCGTTTCTCTGAGACACCACACAGACCAGGAGACCGTTTCTCTGAGACACAACACAGACCAGGAGAGCATTTCAATGAGACACAACACAGACCAGGAGACCGTTTCACTGAGACAAAACACAGACCAGGTGACCGTTTCTCTGAGACAAAACACAGACCAGGAGACCATTTCAATCAGACACAACACAGACCAGGAGACCGTTTCTCTGAGACACAACACAGACCAGGAGACCGTTTCTCTGAGACACAACACAGACCAGGAGACCATTTCACTGTGACCGAGCACAGACCAGGTGACAGTTTAACAGAGTCACAACACAGACCGGGAGACCATTTCACTGAGACACAACACAGACCAGGAGACCGTTTCACTGAGAAACAACACAGACCATGAAACAGTTTCATTGAGACACAACACAGACCAGAAGACCGTTTCACTGAGACACAACACAGACCAGGAGACCGTTTCACTGAGACCGAGCACAGACCAGCAGACTGTCTCACTGAGACACAACAGTGACCAGGACACAGCCTGACTGAGAGAAAACACAGACCAGGAGACCACATCTCTGAGACACAACACAAGCCATGAGAGCTTCTCACTGATACACAACACAGGCCAGGAAAGTGTTTTACTGAGACCGAGCACAGACCAGGAGTCCGTCTCACTGAGACACAGCAGTGATCAGGACACAGACTGTCTGAGAGAAAACACAGACCAGGAGACTGTCTCACTGACACACTACACAGACCAGGAGACCATTGCACTGAGACACAACAGAGACCAGGAGACCGTTTCACTGAGACCGAGCACAGACCAGGAGACTGTCTCACTGAGACACAACAGAGACCAGGACACAGCCTGTCTGAGAGAAAACACAGACCAGGAGACCACATCTCTGAGACACAACACAGGCCATGAGACTGAGCACAGACAAGGAGACCGTTATACTCAGACCGAGCACAGACCAGGAGACCGGCTCACTGAGACACAACACAGACCAGGAGACCATTTCACTGAGACTGAGCACAGAACAGGAGACCGTCTCACTGAGACAAAACACAGACCAGAAGTCTTCTCTCTGAGACCAAGCACAGACCAGGAGACCGTTTCACTGAAACAGAAAACAGACCAGGGGACCGTTTCACTCAGACACAACAGAGACAATGAGACCGTTATACTCAGACCGAGCACAGACCAGGAGACAGTTCCACTGAGACCGAGCACAGAACAGGAGACCGTCTCACTGAGACACAACACAGACCAGGAGACCGTTTCACTAAGATACAACAGAGACCAGGAGACCATTTCCCTGAGACACAACACAGACCAGGTGACCATTTCACTGAGACTGAGCACAGAACAGGAGACCGTCTCACTGAGACAAAACACAGACCAGAAGTCTTCTCTCAGAGACCAAGCACAGACCAGGAGACCGTTTCACTGAAACAGAAAACGGACCAGGGGACCGTTTCACTCAGACACAACACAGACCAGGAGACCATTTCAATGAGACACAACACAGACCAGGAGACCGTTTCTCTGAGACACCACACAGACCAGGAGACCGTTTCTCTGAGACACAACACAGACCAGGAGAGCATTTCAATGAGACACAACACAGACCAGGAGACCGTTTCACTGAGACAAAACACAGACCAGGTGACCGTTTCTCTGAGACACAACACAGACCAGGAGACCATTTCAATGAGACACAACACAGACCAGGAGACCGTTTCTCTGAGACACAACACAGACCAGGAGACCATTTCACTGTGACCGAGCACAGACCAGGTGACAGTTTAACAGAGTCACAACACAGACCGGGAGACCATTTCACTGAGACACAACACAGACCAGGAGACCGTTTCACTGAGACACAACACAGACCATGAAACAGTTTCATTGAGACACAACACAGACCAGGAGACCGTTTCACTGAGACACAACACAGACCAGGAGACCGTTTCACTGAGACCGAGCACAGACCAGCAGACTGTCTCACTGAGACACAACAGTGACCAGGACACAGCCTGACTGAGAGAAAACACAGACCAGGAGACCACATCTCTGAGACACAACACAAGCCATGAGAGCTTCTCACTGATACACAACACAGGCCAGGAAAGTGTTTTACTGAGACCGAGCACAGACCAGGAGTCCGTCTCACTGAGACACAGCAGTGATCAGGACACAGACTGTCTGAGAGAAAACACAGACCAGGAGACTGTCTCACTGACACACTACACAGACCAGGAG
The DNA here is from genome assembly GCF_030144855.1 of Hypanus sabinus. NCBI lineage: Eukaryota > Metazoa > Chordata > Chondrichthyes > Myliobatiformes > Dasyatidae > Hypanus > Hypanus sabinus. Next base: position 88,515 of record NW_026780362.1, on the reverse strand, counting down.
ACCATTGCACTGAGACACAACAGAGACCAGGAGACCGTTTCACTGAGACCGAGCACAGACCAGGAGACTGTCTCACTGAGACACAACAGAGACCAGGACACAGCCTGTCTGAGAGAAAACACAGACCAGGAGACCACATCTCTGAGACACAACACAGGCCATGAGACTGAGCACAGACAAGGAGACCGTTATACTCAGACCGAGCACAGACCAGGAGACCGGCTCACTGAGACACAACACAGACCAGGAGACCATTTCACTGAGACTGAGCACAGAACAGGAGACCGTCTCACTGAGACAAAACACAGACCAGAAGTCTTCTCTCTGAGACCAAGCACAGACCAGGAGACCGTTTCACTGAAACAGAAAACAGACCAGGGGACCGTTTCACTCAGACACAACAGAGACAATGAGACCGTTATACTCAGACCGAGCACAGACCAGGAGACAGTTCCACTGAGACCGAGCACAGAACAGGAGACCGTCTCACTGAGACACAACACAGACCAGGAGACCGTTTCACTAAGATACAACAGAGACCAGGAGACCATTTCCCTGAGACACAACACAGACCAGGTGACCATTTCACTGAGACTGAGCACAGAACAGGAGACCGTCTCACTGAGACAAAACACAGACCAGAAGTCTTCTCTCTGAGACCAAGCACAGACCAGGAGACCGTTTCACTGAAACAGAAAACGGACCAGGGGACCGTTTCACTCAGACACAACACAGACCAGGAGACCATTTCAATGAGACACAACACAGACCAGGAGACCGTTTCTCTGAGACACCACACAGACCAGGAGACCGTTTCTCTGAGACACAACACAGACCAGGAGAGCATTTCAATGAGACACAACACAGACCAGGAGACCGTTTCACTGAGACAAAACACAGACCAGGTGACCGTTTCTCTGAGACACAACACAGACCAGGAGACCATTTCAATGAGACACAACACAGACCAGGAGACCGTTTCTCTGAGACACAACACAGACCAGGAGACCATTTCACTGTGACCGAGCACAGACCAGGTGACAGTTTAACAGAGTCACAACACAGACCGGGAGACCATTTCACTGAGACACAACACAGACCAGGAGACCGTTTCACTGAGACACAACACAGACCATGAAACAGTTTCATTGAGACACAACACAGACCAGGAGACCGTTTCACTGAGACACAACACAGACCAGGAGACCGTTTCACTGAGACCGAGCACAGACCAGCAGACTGTCTCACTGAGACACAACAGTGACCAGGACACAGCCTGACTGAGAGAAAACACAGACCAGGAGACCACATCTCTGAGACACAACACAAGCCATGAGAGCTTCTCACTGATACACAACACAGGCCAGGAAAGTGTTTTACTGAGACCGAGCACAGACCAGGAGTCCGTCTCACTGAGACACAGCAGTGATCAGGACACAGACTGTCTGAGAGAAAACACAGACCAGGAGACTGTCTCACTGACACACTACACAGACCAGGAGACCATTGCACTGAGACACAACAGAGACCAGGAGACCGTTTCACTGAGACCGAGCACAGACCAGGAGACTGTCTCACTGAGACACAACAGAGACCAGGACACAGCCTGTCTGAGAGAAAACACAGACCAGGAGACCACATCTCTGAGACACAACACAGGCCATGAGACTGAGCACAGACAAGGAGACCGTTATACTCAGACCGAGCACAGACCAGGAGACCGGCTCACTGAGACACAACACAGACCAGGAGACCATTTCACTGAGACTGAGCACAGAACAGGAGACCGTCTCACTGAGACAAAACACAGACCAGAAGTCTTCTCTCTGAGACCAAGCACAGACCAGGAGACCGTTTCACTGAAACAGAAAACAGACCAGGGGACCGTTTCACTCAGACACAACAGAGACAATGAGACCGTTATACTCAGACCGAGCACAGACCAGGAGACAGTTCCACTGAGACCGAGCACAGAACAGGAGACCGTCTCACTGAGACACAACACAGACCATGAGACCGTTTCACTAAGATACAACAGAGACCAGGAGACCATTTCCCTGAGACACAACACAGACCAGGTGACCATTTCACTGAGACTGAGCACAGAACAGGAGACCGTCTCACTGAGACAAAACACAGACCAGAAGTCTTCTCTCTGAGACCAAGCACAGACCAGGAGACCGTTTCACTGAAACAGAAAACGGACCAGGGGACCGTTTCACTCAGACACAACACAGACCAGGAGACCATTTCAATGAGACACAACACAGACCAGGAGACCGTTTCTCTGAGACACCACACAGACCAGGAGACCGTTTCTCTGAGACACAACACAGACCAGGAGAGCATTTCAATGAGACACAACACAGACCAGGAGACCGTTTCACTGAGACAAAACACAGACCAGGTGACCGTTTCTCTGAGACACAACACAGACCAGGAGACCATTTCAATGAGACACAACACAGACCAGGAGACCGTTTCTCTGAGACACAACACAGACCAGGAGACCATTTCACTGTGACCGAGCACAGACCAGGTGACAGTTTAACAGAGTCACAACACAGACCGGGAGACCATTTCACTGAGACACAACACAGACCAGGAGACCGTTTCACTGAGACACAACACAGACCATGAAACAGTTTCATTGAGACACAACACAGACCAGGAGACCGTTTCACTGAGACACAACACAGACCAGGAGACCGTTTCACTGAGACCGAGCACAGACCAGCAGACTGTCTCACTGAGACACAACAGTGACCAGGACACAGCCTGACTGAGAGAAAACACAGACCAGGAGACCACATCTCTGAGACACAACACAAGCCATGAGAGCTTCTCACTGATACACAACACAGGCCAGGAAAGTGTTTTACTGAGACCGAGCACAGACCAGGAGTCCGTCTCACTGAGACACAGCAGTGATCAGGACACAGACTGTCTGAGAGAAAACACAGACCAGGAGACTGTCTCACTGACACACTACACAGACCAGGAGACCATTGCACTGAGACACAACAGAGACCAGGAGACCGTTTCACTGAGACCGAGCACAGACCAGGAGACTGTCTCACTGAGACACAACAGAGACCAGGACACAGCCTGTCTGAGAGAAAACACAGACCAGGAGACCACATCTCTGAGACACAACACAGGCCATGAGACTGAGCACAGACAAGGAGACCGTTATACTCAGACCGAGCACAGACCAGGAGACCGTCTCACTGAGACACAACACAGACCAGGAGACCATTTCACTGAGACTGAGCACAGAACAGGAGACTGTCTCACTGAGACAAAACACAGACCAGAAGTCTTCTCTCTGAGACCAAGCACAGACCAGGAGACCGTTTCACTGAAACAGAAAACAGACCAGGGGACCGTTTCACTCAGACACAACAGAGACAATGAGACCGTTATACTCAGACCGAGCATAGACCAGGAGACAGTTCCACTGAGACCGAGCACAGAACAGGAGACCGTCTCACTGAGACACAACACAGACCAGGAGACCGTTTCACTAAGATACAACAGAGACCAGGAGACCATTTCCCTGAGACACAACACAGACCAGGTGACCATTTCACTGAGACTGAGCACAGAACAGGAGACCGTCTCACTGAGACAAAACACAGACCAGAAGTCTTCTCTCTGAAACCAAGCACAGACCAGGAGACCGTTTCACTGAAACAGAAAACGGAACAGGGGACCGTTTCACTCAGACACAACACAGACCAGGAGACCATTTCAATGAGACACAACACAGATCAGGAGACCGTTTCTCTGAGACACCACACAGACCAGGAGACCGTTTCTCTGAGACACAACACAGACCAGGAGAGCATTTCAATGAGACACAACACAGACCAGGAGACCGTTTCACTGAGACAAAACACAGACCAGGTGACCGTTTCTCTGAGACACAACACAGACCAGGAGACCATTTCAATGAGACACAACACAGACCAGGAGACCGTTTCTCTGAGACACAACACAGACCAGGAGACCGTTTCTCTGAGACACAACACAGACCAGGAGACCATTTCACTGTGACCGAGCACAGACCAGGTGACAGTTTAACAGAGTCACAACACAGACCGGGAGACCATTTCACTGAGACACAACACAGACCAGGAGACCGTTTCACTGAGACACAACACAGACCATGAAACAGTTTCATTGAGACACAACACAGACCAGGAGACCGTTTCACTGAGACACAACACAGACCAGGAGACCGTTTCACTGAGACCGAGCACAGACCAGCAGACTGTCTCACTGAGACACAACAGTGACCAGGACACAGCCTGACTGAGAGAAAACACAGACCAGGAGACCACATCTCTGAGACACAACACAAGCCATGAGAGCTTCTCACTGATACACAACACAGGCAAGGAAAGTGTTTTACTGAGACCGAGCACAGACCAGGAGTCCGTCTCACTGAGACACAGCAGTGATCAGGACACAGACTGTCTGAGAGAAAACACAGACCAGGAGACTGTCTCACTGACACACTACACAGACCAGGAGACCATTGCACTGAGACACAACAGAGACCAGGAGACCGTTTCACTGAGACCGAGCACAGACCAGGAGACTGTCTCACTGAGACACAACAGAGACCAGGACACAGCCTGTCTGAGAGAAAACACAGACCAGGAGACCACATCTCTGAGACACAACACAGGCCATGAGACTGAGCACAGACAAGGAGACCGTTATACTCAGACCGAGCACAGACCAGGAGACCGTCTCACTGAGACACAACACAGACCAGGAGACCATTTCACTGAGACTGAGCACAGAACAGGAGACTGTCTCACTGAGACAAAACACAGACCAGAAGTCTTCTCTCTGAGACCAAGCACAGACCAGGAGACCGTTTCACTGAAACAGAAAACAGACCAGGGGACCGTTTCACTCAGACACAACAGAGACAATGAGACCGTTATACTCAGACCGAGCACAGACCAGGAGACAGTTCCACTGAGACCGAGCACAGAACAGGAGACCGTCTCACTGAGACACAACACAGACCAGGAGACCGTTTCACTAAGATACAACAGAGACCAGGAGACCATTTCCCTGAGACACAACACAGACCAGGTGACCATTTCACTGAGACTGAGCACAGAACAGGAGACCGTCTCACTGAGACAAAACACAGACCAGAAGTCTTCTCTCTGAAACCAAGCACAGACCAGGAGACCGTTTCACTGAAACAGAAAACGGAACAGGGGACCGCTTCACTGAGACACAACACAGACCATGAAACAGTTTCATTGAGACACAACACAGACCAGGAGACCGTTTCACTGAGACACAACACAGACCAGGAGACCGTTTCACTGAGACCGAGCACAGACCAGCAGACTGTCTCACTGAGACACAACAGTGACCAGGACACAGCCTGACTGAGAGAAAACACAGACCAGGAGACCACATCTCTGAGACACAACACAAGCCATGAGAGCTTCTCACTGATACACAACACAGGCCAGGAAAGTGTTTTACTGAGACCGAGCACAGACCAGGAGTCCGTCTCACTGAGACACAGCAGTGATCAGGACACAGACTGTCTGAGAGAAAACACAGACCAGGAGACTGTCTCACTGACACACTACACAGACCAGGAGACCATTGCACTGAGACACAACAGAGACCAGGAGACCGTTTCACTGAGACCGAGCACAGACCAGGAGACTGTCTCACTGAGACACAACAGAGACCAGGACACAGCCTGTCTGAGAGAAAACACAGACCAGGAGACCACATCTCTGAGACACAACACAGGCCATGAGACTGAGCACAGACAAGGAGACCGTTATACTCAGACCGAGCACAGACCAGGAGACCGGCTCACTGAGACACAACACAGACCAGGAGACCATTTCACTGAGACTGAGCACAGAACAGGAGACCGTCTCACTGAGACAAAACACAGACCAGAAGTCTTCTCTCTGAGACCAAGCACAGACCAGGAGACCGTTTCACTGAAACAGAAAACAGACCAGGGGACCGTTTCACTCAGACACAACAGAGACAATGAGACCGTTATACTCAGACCGAGCACAGACCAGGAGACAGTTCCACTGAGACCGAGCACAGAACAGGAGACCGTCTCACTGAGACACAACACAGACCAGGAGACCGTTTCACTAAGATACAACAGAGACCAGGAGACCATTTCCCTGAGACACAACACAGACCAGGTGACCATTTCACTGAGACTGAGCACAGAACAGGAGACCGTCTCACTGAGACAAAACACAGACCAGAAGTCTTCTCTCTGAGACCAAGCACAGACCAGGAGGCGGTTCACTGAAACAGAAAACGGACCAGGGGACCGTTTCACTCAGACACAACACAGACCAGGAGACCATTTCAATGAGACACAACACAGACCAGGAGACCGTTTCTCTGAGACACCACACAGACCAGGAGACCGTTTCTCTGAGACACAACACAGACCAGGAGAGCATTTCAATGAGACACAACACAGACCAGGAGACCGTTTCACTGAGACAAAACACAGACCAGGTGACCGTTTCTCTGAGACACAACACAGACCAGGAGACCATTTCAATGAGACACAACACAGACCAGGAGACCGTTTCTCTGAGACACAACACAGACCAGGAGACCATTTCACTGTGACCGAGCACAGACCAGGTGACAGTTTAACAGAGTCACAACACAGACCGGGAGACCATTTCACTGAGACACAACACAGACCAGGAGACCGTTTCACTGAGACACAACACAGACCATGAAACAGTTTCATTGAGACACAACACAGACCAGGAGACCGTTTCACTGAGACACAACACAGACCAGGAGACCGTTTCACTGAGACCGAGCACAGACCAGCAGACTGTCTCACTGAGACACAACAGTGACCAGGACACAGCCTGACTGAGAGAAAACACAGACCAGGAGACCACATCTCTGAGACACAACACAAGCCGTGAGAGCTTCTCACTGATACACAACACAGGCCAGGAAAGTGTTTTACTGAGACCGAGCACAGACCAGGAGTCCGTCTCACTGAGACACAGCAGTGATCAGGACACAGACTGTCTGAGAGAAAACACAGACCAGGAGACTGTCTCACTGACACACTACACAGACCAGGAGACCATTGCACTGAGACACAACAGAGACCAGGAGACCGTTTCACTGAGACCGAGCACAGACCAGGAGACTGTCTCACTGAGACACAACACAGACCAGGAGACAGCCTGACTGACACAAAACACAGGCCATGAGACCGTTATACTGAGACCGAGCACAGACCAGGAGACAGTTTGACTGATACCGAGCAGAGACCAGGAGACCATTTCACTGAGATATAACTCAGAACAGGAGATCGTTTCACTAAGGCACAAATCACACCAGGGGAACTTTTCACTGAGACACTACACAGACCGGGAGACCATTTCACTGAGACACAACACAGACCAGGAGACCGTTTCACTGAGACACAACACAGACCAGGAGACCGTTTCACTGAGACCGAGCACAGACCAGCAGACTGTCTCACTGAGACACAACAGTGACCAGGACACAGCCTGACTGAGAGAAAACACAGACCAGGAGACCACATCTCTGAGACACAACACAAGCCATGAGAGCTTCTCACTGATACACAACACAGGCCAGGAAAGTGTTTTACTGAGACCGAGCACAGACCAGGAGTCCGTCTCACTGAGACACAGCAGTGATCAGGACACAGACTGTCTGAGAGAAAACACAGACCAGGAGACTGTCTCACTGACACACTACACAGACCAGGAGACCATTGCACTGAGACACAACAGAGACCAGGAGACCGTTTCACTGAGACCGAGCACAGACCAGGAGACTGTCTCACTGAGACACAACAGAGACCAGGACACAGCCTGTCTGAGAGAAAACACAGACCAGGAGACCACATCTCTGAGACACAACACAGGCCATAAGACTGAGCACAGACAAGGAGACCGTTATACTCAGACCGAGCACAGACCAGGAGACCGGCTCACTGAGACACAACACAGACCAGGAGACCATTTCACTGAGACTGAGCACAGAACAGGAGACCGTCTCACTGAGACAAAACACAGACCAGAAGTCTTCTCTCTGAGACCAAGCACAGACCAGGAGACCGTTTCACTGAAACAGAAAACAGACCAGGGGACCGTTTCACTCAGACACAACAGAGACAATGAGACCGTTATACTCAGACCGAGCACAGACCAGGAGACAGTTCCACTGAGACCGAGCACAGAACAGGAGACCGTCTCACTGAGACACAACACAGACCAGGAGACCGTTCCACTAAGATACAACAGAGACCAGGAGACCATTTCCCTGAGACACAACACAGACCAGGTGACCATTTCACTGAGACTGAGCACAGAACAGGAGACCGTCTCACTGAGACAAAACACAGACCAGAAGTCTTCTCTCTGAGACCAAGCACAGACCAGGAGACCGTTTCACTGAAACAGAAAACGGACCAGGGGACCGTTTCACTCAGACACAACACAGACCAGGAGACCATTTCAATGAGACACAACACAGACCAGGAGACCGTTTCTCTGAGACACCACACAGACCAGGAGACCGTGTCTCTGAGACACAACACAGACCAGGAGAGCATTTCAATGAGACACAACACAGACCAGGAGACCGTTTCACTGAGACAAAACACAGACCAGGTGACCGTTTCTCTGAGACACAACACAGACCAGGAGACCATTTCAATGAGACACAACACAGACCAGGAGACCGTTTCTCTGAGACACAACACAGACCAGGAGACCATTTCACTGTGACCGAGCACAGACCAGGTGACAGTTTAACAGAGTCACAACACAGACCGGGAGACCATTTCACTGAGACACAACACAGACCAGGAGACCGTTTCACTGAGACACAACACAGACCATGAAACAGTTTCATTGAGACACAACACAGACCAGGAGACCGTTTCACTGAGACACAACACAGACCAGGAGACTGTCTCACTGAGACACAACAGAGACCAGGACACAGCCTGTCTGAGAGAAAACACAGACCAGGAGACCACATCTCTGAGACACAACACAGGCCATGAGACTGAGCACAGACAAGGAGACCGTTATACTCAGACCGAGCACAGACCAGGAGACCGGCTCACTGAGACACAACACAGACCAGGAGACCATTTCACTGAGACTGAGCACAGAACAGGAGACCGTCTCACTGAGACAAAACACAGACCAGAAGTCTTCTCTCTGAGACCAAGCACAGACCAGGAGACCGTTTCACTGAAACAGAAAACAGACCAGGGGACCGTTTCACTCAGACACAACAGAGACAATGAGACCGTTATACTCAGACCGAGCACAGACCAGGAGACAGTTCCACTGAGACCGAGCACAGAACAGGAGACCGTCTCACTGAGACACAACACAGACCAGGAGACCGTTTCACTAAGATACAACAGAGACCAGGAGACCATTTCCCTGAGACACAACACAGACCAGGTGACCATTTCACTGAGACTGAGCACAGAACAGGAGACCGTCTCACTGAGACAAAACACAGACCAGAAGTCTTCTCTCTGAGACCAAGCACAGACCAGGAGGCGGTTCACTGAAACAGAAAACGGACCAGGGGACCGTTTCACTCAGACACAACACAGACCAGGAGACCATTTCAATGAGACACAACACAGACCAGGAGACCGTTTCTCTGAGACACCACACAGACCAGGAGACCGTTTCTCTGAGACACAACACAGACCAGGAGAGCATTTCAATGAGACACAACACAGACCAGGAGACCGTTTCACTGAGACAAAACACAGACCAGGTGACCGTTTCTCTGAGACACAACACAGACCAGGAGACCATTTCAATGAGACACAACACAGACCAGGAGACCGTTTCTCTGAGACACAACACAGACCAGGAGACCATTTCACTGTGACCGAGCACAGACCAGGTGACAGTTTAACAGAGTCACAACACAGACCGGGAGACCATTTCACTGAGACACAACACAGACCAGGAGACCGTTTCACTGAGACACAACACAGACCATGAAACAGTTTCATTGAGACACAACACAGACCAGGAGACCGTTTCACTGAGACACAACACAGACCAGGAGACCGTTTCACTGAGACCGAGCACAGACCAGCAGACTGTCTCACTGAGACACAACAGTGACCAGGACACAGCCTGACTGAGAGAAAACACAGACCAGGAGACCACATCTCTGAGACACAACACAAGCCATGAGAGCTTCTCACTGATACACAACACAGGCCAGGAAAGTGTTTTACTGAGACCGAGCACAGACCAGGAGTCCGTCTCACTGAGACACAGCAGTGATCAGGACACAGACTGTCTGAGAGAAAACACAGACCAGGAGACTGTCTCACTGACACACTACACAGACCAGGAGACCATTGCACTGAGACACAACAGAGACCAGGAGACCGTTTCACTGAGACCGAGCACAGACCAGGAGACTGTCTCACTGAGACACAACACAGACCAGGAGACAGCCTGACTGACACAAAACACAGGCCATGAGACCGTTATACTGAGACCGAGCACAGACCAGGAGACAGTTTGACTGATACCGAGCAGAGACCAGGAGACCATTTCACTGAGATATAACTCAGAACAGGAGATCGTTTCACTAAGGCACAAATCACACCAGGGGAACTTTTCACTGAGACACTACACAGACCGGGAGACCATTTCACTGAGACACAACACAGACCAGGAGACCGTTTCACTGAGACATAACACAGACCAGGAGACCGTTTCACTGAGACCGAGCACAGACCAGCAGACTGTCTCACTGAGACACAACAGTGACCAGGACACAGCCTGACTGAGAGAAAACACAGACCAGGAGACCACATCTCTGAGACACAACACAAGCCATGAGAGCTTCTCACTGATACACAACACAGGCCAGGAAAGTGTTTTACTGAGACCGAGCACAGACCAGGAGTCCGTCTCACTGAGACACAGCAGTGATCAGGACACAGACTGTCTGAGAGAAAACACAGACCAGGAGACTGTCTCACTGACACACTACACAGACCAGGAGACCATTGCACTGAGACACAACAGAGACCAGGAGACCGTTTCACTGAGACCGAGCACAGACCAGGAGACTGTCTCACTGAGACACAACAGAGACCAGGACACAGCCTGTCTGAGAGAAAACACAGACCAGGAGACCACATCTCTGAGACACAACACAGGCCATAAGACTGAGCACAGACAAGGAGACCGTTATACTCAGACCGAGCACAGACCAGGAGACCGGCTCACTGAGACACAACACAGACCAGGAGACCATTTCACTGAGACTGAGCACAGAACAGGAGACCGTCTCACTGAGACAAAACACAGACCAGAAGTCTTCTCTCTGAGACCAAGCACAGACCAGGAGACCGTTTCACTGAAACAGAAAACAGACCAGGGGACCGTTTCACTCAGACACAACAGAGACAATGAGACCGTTATACTCAGACCGAGCACAGACCAGGAGACAGTTCCACTGAGACCGAGCACAGAACAGGAGACCGTCTCACTGAGACACAACACAGACCAGGAGACCGTTCCACTAAGATACAACAGAGACCAGGAGACCATTTCCCTGAGACACAACACAGACCAGGTGACCATTTCACTGAGACTGAGCACAGAACAGGAGACCGTCTCACTGAGACAAAACACAGACCAGAAGTCTTCTCTCTGAGACCAAGCACAGACCAGGAGACCGTTTCACTGAAACAGAAAACGGACCAGGGGACCGTTTCACTCAGACACAACACAGACCAGGAGACCATTTCAATGAGACACAACACAGACCAGGAGACCGTTTCTCTGAGACACCACACAGACCAGGAGACCGTGTCTCTGAGACACAACACAGACCAGGAGAGCATTTCAATGAGACACAACACAGACCAGGAGACCGTTTCACTGAGACAAAACACAGACCAGGTGACCGTTTCTCTGAGACACAACACAGACCAGGAGACCATTTCAATGAGACACAACACAGACCAGGAGACCGTTTCTCTGAGACACAACACAGACCAGGAGACCATTTCACTGTGACCGAGCACAGACCAGGTGACAGTTTAACAGAGTCACAACACAGACCGGGAGACCATTTCACTGAGACACAACACAGACCAGGAGACCGTTTCACTGAGACACAACACAGACCATGAAACAGTTTCATTGAGACACAACACAGACCAGGAGACCGTTTCACTGAGACACAACACAGACCAGGAGACCGTTTCACTGAGACCGAGCACAGACCAGCAGACTGTCTCACTGAGACACAACAGTGACCAGGACACAGCCTGACTGAGAGAAAACACAGACCAGGAGACCACATCTCTGAGACACAACACAAGCCATGAGAGCTTCTCACTGATACACAACACAGGCCAGGAAAGTGTTTTACTGAGACCGAGCACAGACCAGGAGTCCGTCTCACTGAGACACAGCAGTGATCAGGACACAGACTGTCTGAGAGAAAACACAGACCAGGAGACTGTCTCACTGACACACTACACAGACCAGGAGACCATTGCACTGAGACACAACAGAGACCAGGAGACCGTTTCACTGAGACCGAGCACAGACCAGGAGACTGTCTCACTGAGACACAACAGAGACCAGGACACAGCCTGTCTGAGAGAAAACACAGACCAGGAGACCACATCTCTGAGACACAACACAGGCCATGAGACTGAGCACAGACAAGGAGACCGTTATACTCAGACCGAGCACAGACCAGGAGACCGGCTCACTGAGACACAACACAGACCAGGAGACCATTTCACTGAGACTGAGCACAGAACAGGAGACTGTCTCACTGAGACAAAACACAGACCAGAAGTCTTCTCTCTGAGACCAAGCACAGACCAGGAGACCGTTTCACTGAAACAGAAAACAGACCAGGGGACCGTTTCACTCAGACACAACAGAGACAATGAGACCGTTATACTCAGACCGAGCACAGACCAGGAGACAGTTCCACTGAGACCGAGCACAGAACAGGAGACCGTCTCACTGAGACACAACACAGACCAGGAGACCGTTTCACTAAGATACAACAGAGACCAGGAGACCATTTCCCTGAGACACAACACAGACCAGGTGACCATTTCACTGAGACTGAGCACAGAACAGGAGACCGTCTCACTGAGACAAAACACAGACCAGAAGTCTTCTCTCTGAGACCAAGCACAGACCAGGAGACCGTTTCACTGAAACAGAAAACGGACCAGGGGACCGTTTCACTCAGACACAACACAGACCAGGAGACCATTTCAATGAGACACAACACAGATCAGGAGACCGTTTCACTGAGACCGAGCACAGACCAGGAGACTGTCTCACTGAGACACAACAGAGACCAGGACACAGCCTGTCTGAGAGAAAACACAGACCAGGAGACCACATCTCTGAGACACAACACAGGCCATGAGACTGAGCACAGACAAGGAGACCGTTATACTCAGACCGAGCACAGACCAGGAGACCATTTCCCTGAGACACAACACAGACCAGGTGACCATTTCACTGAGACTGAGCACAGAACAGGAGACCGTCTCACTGAGACAAAACACAGACCAGAAGTCTTCTCTCTGAGACCAAGCACAGACCAGGAGACCGTTTCACTGAAACAGAAAACGGACCAGGGGACCGTTTCACTCAGACACAACACAGACCAGGAGACCATTTCAATGAGACACAACACAGATCAGGAGACCGTTTCTCTGAGACACCACACAGACCAGGAGACCGTTTCTCTGAGACACAACACAGACCAGGAGAGCATTTCAATGAGACACAACACAGACCAGGAGACCGTTTCACTGAGACAAAACACAGACCAGGTGACCGTTTCTCTGAGACACAACACAGACCAGGAGACCATTTCAATGAGACACAACACAGACCAGGAGACCGTTTCTCTGAGACACAACACAGACCAGGAGACCATTTCACTGTGACCGAGCACAGACCAGGTGACAGTTTAACAGAGTCACAACACAGACCGGGAGACCATTTCACTGAGACACAACACAGACCAGGAGATCGTTTCACTGAGACACAACACAGACCATGAAACAGTTTCATTGAGACACAACACAGACCAGGAGACCGTCTCACTGAGACACAACATAGACAAGGCGACTGTCTCGCTGAGACACAACACAGACCAGGAGACAGCCTGACTGACACAAAACACAGGCCATGAGACCGCTATACTGAGACCGAGCACAGACCAGGAGACAGTTTGACTGATACCGAGCAGAGACCAGGAGACCATTTCACTGAGATATAACTCAGAACAGGAGATCGTTTCACTAAGGCACAAATCACACCAGGGGAACTTTTCACTGAGACACTACACAGACCAGGAGACCATTGCACTGAGACACAACATCGGCCAGGGGACCGTTTCCCTGAGGCTGAGTACAGAACAGGAGACTGTCTAATGAGACCAAGCACAGACGAAGAGACTGTCTCACTGAGACACAACAGAGACCAGGAGACCATTTCACTGAGACATAACACACAGCAGGAAAGCGTCTCTCTGAGACACAACACAGACCAGGAGACCGTCTCACTGAGACACAACACAGACCAGGAGACCATTTCACTGAGACTGAGCACAGAACAGGAGACCGTCTCACTGAGACAAAACACAGACCAGAAGTCTTCTCTCTGAGACCAAGCACAGACCAGGAGACCGTTTCACTGAAACAGAAAACGGACCAGGGGACCGTTTCACTCAGACACAACACAGACCAGGAGACAATTTCAATGAGACACACAGAGACCAGGAGACCGTTTCACTGAGACCGAGCACAGACCAGGAGACTGTCTCACTGAGACACAACAGAGACCAGGACACAGCCTGTCTGAGAGAAAACACAGACCAGGAGACCACATCTCTGAGACACAACACAGGCCATGAGACTGAGCACAGACAAGGAGACCGTTATACTCAGACCGAGCACAGACCAGGAGACCGTCTCACTGAGACACAACACAGACCAGGAGACCATTTCACTGAGACTGAGCACAGAACAGGAGACCGTCTCACTGAGACAAAACACAGACCAGAAGTCTTCTCTCTGAGACCAAGCACAGACCAGGAGACCGTTTCACTGAAACAGAAAACAGACCAGGGGACCGTTTCACTCAGACACAACAGAGACAATGAGACCGTTATACTCAGACCGAGCACATACCAGGAGACAGTTCCACTGAGACCGAGCACAGAACAGGAGACCGTCTCACTGAGACACAACACAGACCAGGAGACCGTTTCACTAAGATACAACAGAGACCAGGAGACCATTTCCCTGAGACACAACACAGACCAGGTGACCATTTCACTGAGACTGAGCACAGAACAGGAGACCGTCTCACTGAGACAAAACACAGACCAGAAGTCTTCTCTCTGAGACCAAGCACAGACCAGGAGACCGTTTCACTGAAACAGAAAACGGACCAGGGGACCGTTTCACTCAGACACAACACAGACCAGGAGACCATTTCAATGAGACACAACACAGACCAGGAGACCGTTTCTCTGAGACACCACACAGACCAGGAGACCGTTTCTCTGAGACACAACACAGACCAGGAGAGCATTTCAATGAGACACAACACAGACCAGGAGACCGTTTCACTGAGACACAAAACACACCAGGGGATCTTTTCACTGAGACACTACACAGACCAGGAGACCATTGCACTGAGACCCAACGCAGGCCAGGGGACCGTTTCCCTGAAACTGAGTACAGAACAGGAGACTGTCTAATGAGACCGAGCACAGACGAAGAGACCGTCTCACTGAGACACAACAGAGACCAGGAGACCATTTCTCTGAGACACAACACAGACCAGGAGACCGTTTCACTAAGATACAAAAGAGACCAGGAGACCATTTCTCTGAGACACAACACAGACCAGGAGACCATCTCACTGAGACACAACAGAGACCAGCAGACCGTTTTACTGAGACACAACACAGACCAGCAGACAGTCCCACTGTGACACAACACAGACCAGGAGACCGTCTCACTGAGACACAACACAGACCATGAGACTGTTTCACTGAGACACAACACAGACCAGGAGACCGTCTCACTGAGACACAACACAGACCAGGAGACCGTTTTACTGAGACACAACACAGACCAGGAGACAGTGTTACTGAGACACAACACAGACCAGGAGACCGTCTCACTGAGACACAACACAGACCAGGAGACCGTTTCACTGAGACCGAGCACAGACCAGCAGACTGTCTCACTGAGACACAACAGTGACCAGGACACAGCCTGACTGTGAGAAAACACAGACCAGGAGACCACATCTCTGAGACACAACACAAGCCATGAGAGCTTCTCACTGATACACAACACAGGCCAGGAAAGTGTTTTACTGAGACCGAGCACAGACCAGGAGTCCGTCTCACTGAGACACAGCAGTGATCAGGACACAGACTGTCTGAGAGAAAACACAGACCAGGAGACTGTCTCACTGACACACTACACAGACCAGGAGACCATTGCACTGAGACACAACAGAGACCAGGAGACCGTTTCACTGAGACCGAGCACAGACCAGGAGACTGTCTCACTGAGACACAACAGAGACCAGGACACAGCCTGTCTGAGAGAAAACACAGACCAGGAGACCACATCTCTGAGACACAACACAGGCCATGAGACTGAGCACAGACAAGGAGACCGTTATACTCAGACCGAGCACAGACCAGGAGACCGTCTCACTGAGACACAACACAGACCAGGAGACCATTTCACTGAGACTGAGCACAGAACAGGAGACCGTCTCACTGAGACAAAACACAGACCAGAAGTCTTCTCTCTGAGACCAAGCACAGACCAGGAGACCGTTTCACTGAAACAGAAAACGGACCAGGGGACCGTTTCACTCAGACACAACACAGACCAGGAGACAATTTCAATGAGACACAACACAGATCAGGAGACCGTTTCACTGAGACCGAGCACAGACCAGGAGACTGTCTCACTGAGACACAACAGAGACCAGGACACAGCCTGTCTGAGAGAAAACACAGACCAGGAGACCACATCTCTGAGACACAACACAGGCCATGAGACTGAGCACAGACAAGGAGACCGTTATACTCAGACCGAGCACAGACCAGGAGACCATTTCCCTGAGACACAACACAGACCAGGTGACCATTTCACTGAGACTGAGCACAGAACAGGAGACCGTCTCACTGAGACAAAACACAGACCAGAAGTCTTCTCTCTGAGACCAAGCACAGACCAGGAGACCGTTTCACTGAAACAGAAAACGGACCAGGGGACCGTTTCACTCAGACACAACACAGACCAGGAGACCATTTCAATGAAACACAACACAGATCAGGAGACCGTTTCTCTGAGACACCACACAGACCAGGAGACCGTTTCTCTGAGACACAACACAGACCAGGAGAGCATTTCAATGAGACACAACACAGACCAGGAGACCGTTTCACTGAGACAAAACACAGACCAGGTGACCGTTTCTCTGAGACACAACACAGACCAGGAGACCATTTCAATGAGACACAACACAGACCAGGAGACCGTTTCTCTGAGACACAACACAGACCAGGAGACCATTTCACTGTGACCGAGCACAGACCAGGTGACAGTTTAACAGAGTCACAACACAGACCGGGAGACCATTTCACTGAGACACAACACAGACCAGGAGACCGTTTCACTGAGACACAACACAGACCATGAAACAGTTTCATTGAGACACAACACAGACCAGGAGACCGTCTCACTGAGACACAACATAGACAAGGCGACTGTCTCACTGAGACACAACACAGACCAGGAGACAGCCTGACTGACACAAAACACAGGCCATGAGACCGCTATACTGAGACCGAGCACAGACCAGGAGACAGTTTGACTGATACCGAGCAGAGACCAGGAGACCATTTCACTGAGATATAACTCAGAACAGGAGATCGTTTCACTAAGGCACAAATCACACCAGGGGAACTTTTCACTGAGACACTACACAGACCAGGAGACCATTGCACTGAGACACAACAGAGACCAGGAGACCGTTTCACTGAGACCGAGCACAGACCAGGAGACTGTCTCACTGAGACACAACAGAGACCAGGACACAGCCTGTCTGAGAGAAAACACAGACCAGGAGACCACATCTCTGAGACACAACACAGGCCATGAGACTGAGCACAGACAAGGAGACCGTTATACTCAGACCGAGCACAGACCAGGAGACCGTCTCACTGAGACACAACACAGACCAGGAGACCATTTCACGGAGACTGAGCACAGAACAGGAGACCGTCTCACTGAGACAAAACACAGACCAGAAGTCTTCTCTCTGAGACCAAGCACAGACCAGGAGACCGTTTCACTGAAACAGAAAACAGACCAGGGGACCGTTTCACTCAGACACAACAGAGACAATGAGACCGTTATACTCAGACCGAGCACATACCAGGAGACAGTTCCACTGAGACCGAGCACAGAACAGGAGACCGTCTCACTGAGACACAACACAGACCAGGAGACCGTTTCACTAAGATACAACAGAGACCAGGAGACCATTTCCCTGAGACACAACACAGACCAGGTGACCATTTCACTGAGACTGAGCACAGAACAGGAGACCGTCTCACTGAGACAAAACACAGACCAGAAGTCTTCTCTCTGAGACCAAGCACAGACCAGGAGACCGTTTCACTGAAACAGAAAACGGACCAGGGGACCGTTTCACTCAGACACAACACAGACCAGGAGACCATTTCAATGAGACACAACACAGACCAGGAGACCGTTTCTCTGAGACACCACACAGACCAGGAGACCGTTTCTCTGAGACACAACACAGACCAGGAGAGCATTTCAATGAGACACAACACAGACCAGGAGACCGTTTCACTGAGACAAAACACAGACCAGGTGACCGTTTCTCTGAGACACAACACAGACCAGGAGACCATTTCAATGAGACACAACACAGACCAGGAGACCGTTTCTCTGAGACACAACACAGACCAGGAGACCATTTCACTGTGACCGAGCACAGACCAGGTGACAGTTTAACAGAGTCACAACACAGACCGGGAGACCATTTCACTGAGACACAACACAGACCAGGAGACCGTTTCACTGAGACACAACACAGACCATGAAACAGTTTCATTGAGACACAACACAGACCAGGAGACCGTCTCACTGAGACACAACATAGACAAGGCGACCGTCTCACTGAGACACAACACAGACCAGGAGACAGCCTGACTGACACAAAACACAGGCCATGAGACCGTTATACTGAGACCGAGCACAGACCAGGAGACTGTTTGACTGATACCGAGCAGAGACCAGGAGACCATTTCACTGAGATATAACTCAGAACAGGAGATCGTTTCACTAAGGCACAAATCACACCAGGGGAACTTTTCACTGAGACACTACACAGACCAGGAGACCATTGCACTGAGACACAACATCGGCCAGGGGACCGTTTCCCTGAGGCTGAGTACAGAACAGGAGACTGTCTAATGAGACCAAGCACAGACGCAGAGACTGTCTCACTGAGACACAACAGAGACCAGGAGACCATTTCACTGAGACATAACACACAGCAGGAAAGCGTCTCTCTGAGACACAACACAGACCAGGAGACCGTCTCACTGAGACACAACACAGACCAGCGACCGTCTCACTGAGACACAACACAGACCAGGAGACCATCTCACTGAGACACAACACAGACCATGAGACCGTTATACTGAGACCGAGCACAGACCAGGAGACAGTTTGACTGATACCGAGCACAGACCATGAGACCATTTCACTGAGATATAACACAGAACAGGAGATCGTTTCACTTAGACACAACACAGATCAGGAGACCATTTCACTGTGTCACAACACAGACCATGAAACAGTTTCATTGAGACACAACACAGACCAGGAGTCCGTTTCACTGAGACAAAACCCAGACCATGAGACAGTTTCACTGAGACACAACAGAGACCAGGAGACCATCTCACTGAGACACAACACAGGCCATGAGACCGTTATACTAACTCAGAGCACAGACCAGGAGACAGTTCCACTGAGACACAACACAGACCAGGAGACCATTTCACAGAGACACAACACAGACCGGGAGACCATTTCACAGAGACACAACACAGACCGGGAGACAATTTCACAGAGACACAATAAAGACCAGGAGACCGTTTCACTGAGACACCACCCAGACCATGAAACAGTTTCATTGAGCCACAACACCGACCAGTAGGTCGTCTATTGAGACCAAGCACAGGCGAGGAAACCGTCTCACTGAGACTGTGCACTGACCAGCAGACTGTGTCACTGAGACACTAGTGACCAGGACACAGCCTGACTGAGAGAAAACACAGACCAGGAGACCACAGCTCTGAGACACAACACAGGCCATGAGACCGTTATACTGAGACCGAGCACAGACCAGGAGACAGTTCCACTGACACCGACCACAGACCAGGAGACCATTTTACTGAGACACAACAGAGACCAGGAGAACGTCTCACTGAGACACAACACAGATCAGGGGACCATTTTACTGAAACACAACAGCGACCAGGAGACCGTCACACTGAGACACAACACAGACCAGGAGACCATTTCACTGAGACACAACACAGACCAGGAGACCACAGCTCTGAGACACAACACAGGCCATGAGACCGTTATACTGAGACCGAGCACAGACCAGGAGACAGCTCCACTGACACCGACCACAGACCAGGAGACCGTCTCACTGAGACACAACACAGACCAGGAGACCGTTTTACTGAGACACAACAGAGACCAGGAGACCGTCTCACTGAGACACAACACAAACCGGGAGACAGTTTTACTGAGACACAACACAGACCAGGAGACCATTTCCCTGAGACCAAGCACAGAACAGGAGACTGTCTATTGAGACCGAGCACAGACGAGGAAACCGTCTCACTGAGACCGAGCACAGACCAGGAGACCAACTCACTGAGACACAACACAGACCATCAGACGGCCTGACTGAGACAAAACACAGACCAGGAGACCTTCTCACTGATACACAACACAGGCCAGGAAACAGTTTGACTGATACCGAGCACAGAACAGGAGACGACTTCACTGAGACATAACACAGAACAGGAGACAGTTTCACTAAGACACAAAACACACCAGGGGATCTTTTCACTGAGACACTACACAGACCAGGAGACCATTGCACTGAGACCCAACGCAGGCCAGGGGACCGTTTCCCTGAAACTGAGTACAGAACAGGAGACTGTCTAATGAGACCGAGCACAGACGAAGAGACCGTCTCACTGAGACACAACAGAGACCAGGAGACCATTTCTCTGAGACACAACACAGACCAGGAGACCATCTCACTGAGACACAACAGAGACCAGCAGACCGTTTTACTGAGACACAACACAGACCAGCAGACAGTCCCACTGTGACACAACACAGACCAGGAGACCGTCTCACTGAGACACAACACAGACCATGAGACTGTTTCACTGAGACACAACACAGACCAGGAGACCGTCTCACTGAGACACAACACAGACCAGGAGACCGTTTTACTGAGACACAACACAGACCAGGAGACAGTGTTACTGAGACACAACACAGACCAGGAGACCGTCTCACTGAGACACAACACAGACCAGGAGACCGTTTCACTGAGACCGAGCACAGACCAGCAGACTGTCTCACTGAGACACAACAGTGACCAGGACACAGCCTGACTGAGAGAAAACACAGACCAGGAGACCACATCTCTGAGACACAACACAAGCCATGAGAGCTTCTCACTGATACACAACACAGGCCAGGAAAGTGTTTTACTGAGACCGAGCACAGACCAGGAGTCCGTCTCACTGAGACACAGCAGTGATCAGGACACAGACTGTCTGAGAGAAAACACAGACCAGGAGACTGTCTCACTGACACACTACACAGACCAGGAGACCATTGCACTGAGACACAACAGAGACCAGGAGACCGTTTCACTGAGACCGAGCACAGACCAGGAGACTGTCTCACTGAGACACAACAGAGACCAGGACACAGCCTGTCTGAGAGAAAACACAGACCAGGAGACCACATCTCTGAGACACAACACAGGCCATGAGACTGAGCACAGACAAGGAGACCGTTATACTCAGACCGAGCACAGACCAGGAGACCGTCTCACTGAGACACAACACAGACCAGGAGACCATTTCACTGAGACTGAGCACAGAACAGGAGACCGTCTCACTGAGACAAAACACAGACCAGAAGTCTTCTCTCTGAGACCAAGCACAGACCAGGAGACCGTTTCACTGAAACAGAAAACGGACCAGGGGACCGTTTCACTCAGACACAACACAGACCAGGAGACAATTTCAATGAGACACAACACAGATCAGGAGACCGTTTCACTGAGACCGAGCACAGAACAGGAGACTGTCTCACTGAGACACAACAGAGACCAGGACACAGCCTGTCTGAGAGAAAACACAGACCAGGAGACCACATCTCTGAGACACAACACAGGCCATGAGACTGAGCACAGACAAGGAGACCGTTATACTCAGACCGAGCACAGACCAGGAGACCATTTCCCTGAGACACAACACAGACCAGGTGACCATTTCACTGAGACTGAGCACAGAACAGGAGACCGTCTCACTGAGACAAAACACAGACCAGAAGTCTTCTCTCTGAGACCAAGCACAGACCAGGAGACCGTTTCACTGAAACAGAAAACGGACCAGGGGACCGTTTCACTCAGACACAACACAGACCAGGAGACCATTTCAATGAGACACAACACAGATCAGGAGACCGTTTCTCTGAGACACCACACAGACCAGGAGACCGTTTCTCTGAGACACAACACAGACCAGGAGAGCATTTCAATGAGACACAACACAGACCAGGAGATCGTTTCACTGAGACAAAACACAGACCAGGTGACCGTTTCTCTGAGACACAACACAGACCAGGAGACCATTTCAATGAGACACAACACAGACCAGGAGACCGTTTCTCTGAGACACAACACAGACCAGGAGACCATTTCACTGTGACCGAGCACAGACCAGGTGACAGTTTAACAGAGTCACAACACAGACCGGGAGACCATTTCACTGAGACACAACACAGACCAGGAGACCGTTTCACTGAGACACAACACAGACCATGAAACAGTTTCATTGAGACACAACACAGACCAGGAGACCGTCTCACTGAGACACAACATAGACAAGGCGACTGTCTCACTGAGACACAACACAGACCAGGAGACAGCCTGACTGACACAAAACACAGGCCATGAGACCGCTATACTGAGACCGAGCACAGACCAGGAGACAGTTTGACTGATACCGAGCAGAGACCAGGAGACCATTTCACTGAGATATAACTCAGAACAGGAGATCGTTTCACTAAGGCACAAATCACACCAGGGGAACTTTTCACTGAGACACTACACAGACCAGGAGACCATTGCACTGAGACACAACAGAGACCAGGAGACCGTTTCACTGAGACCGAGCACAGACCAGGAGACTGTCTCACTGAGACACAACAGAGACCAGGACACAGCCTGTCTGAGAGAAAACACAGACCAGGAGACCACATCTCTGAGACACAACACAGGCCATGAGACTGAGCACAGACAAGGAGACCGTTATACTCAGACCGAGCACAGACCAGGAGACCGTCTCACTGAGACACAACACAGACCAGGAGACCATTTCACGGAGACTGAGCACAGAACAGGAGACCGTCTCACTGAGACAAAACACAGACCAGAAGTCTTCTCTCTGAGACCAAGCACAGACCAGGAGACCGTTTCACTGAAACAGAAAACAGACCAGGGGACCGTTTCACTCAGACACAACAGAGACAATGAGACCGTTATACTCAGACCGAGCACAGACCAGGAGACAGTTCCACTGAGACCGAGCACAGAACAGGAGACCGTCTCACTGAGACACAACACAGACCAGGAGACCGTTTCACTAAGATACAACAGAGACCAGGAGACCATTTCAATGAGACACAACACAGACCAGGAGACCGTTTCTCTGAGACACCACACAGACCAGGAGACCGTTTCTCTGAGACACAACACAGACCAGGAGAGCATTTCAATGAGACACAACACAGACCAGGAGACCGTTTCACTGAGACAAAACACAGACCAGGTGACCGTTTCTCTGAGACACAACACAGACCAGGAGACCATTTCAATGAGACACAACACAGACCAGGAGACCGTTTCTCTGAGACACAACACAGACCAGGAGACCATTTCACTGTGACCGAGCACAGACCAGGTGACAGTTTAACAGAGTCACAACACAGACCGGGAGACCATTTCACTGAGACACAACACAGACCAGGAGACCGTTTCACTGAGACACAACACAGACCATGAAACAGTTTCATTGAGACACAACACAGACCAGGAGACCGTCTCACTGAGACACAACATAGACAAGGCGACCGTCTCACTGAGACACAACACAGACCAGGAGACAGCCTGACTGACACAAAACACAGGCCATGAGACCGTTATACTGAGACCGAGCACAGACCAGGAGACAGTTTGACTGATACCGAGCAGAGACCAGGAGACCATTTCACTGAGATATAACTCAGAACAGGAGATCGTTTCACTAAGGCACAAATCACACCAGGGGAACTTTTCACTGAGACACTACACAGACCAGGAGACCATTGCACTGAGACACAACATCGGCCAGGGGACCGTTTCCCTGAGGCTGAGTACAGAACAGGAGACTGTCTAATGAGACCAAGCACAGACGAAGAGACTGTCTCACTGAGACACAACAGAGACCAGGAGACCATTTCACTGAGACATAACACACAGCAGGAAAGCGTCTCTCTGAGACACAACACAGACCAGGAGACCGTCTCACTGAGACACAACACAGACCAGCGACCGTCTCACTGAGACACAACACAGACCAGGAGACCATCTCACTGAGACACAACACAGACCATGAGACCGTTATACTGAGACCGAGCACAGACCAGGAGACAGTTTGACTGATACCGAGCACAGACCATGAGACCATTTCACTGAGATATAACACAGAACAGGAGATCGTTTCACTTAGACACAACACAGATCAGGAGACCATTTCACTGTGTCACAACACAGACCATGAAACAGTTTCATTGAGACACAACACAGACCAGGAGTCCGTTTCACTGAGACAAAACCCAGACCATGAGACAGTTTCACTGAGACACAACAGAGACCAGGAGACCATCTCACTGAGACACAACACAGGCCATGAGACCGTTATACTAACTCAGAGCACAGACCAGGAGACAGTTCCACTGAGACACAACACAGACCAGGAGACCATTTCACAGAGACACAACACAGACCGGGAGACCATTTCACAGAGACACAACACAGACCGGGAGACAATTTCACAGAGACACAATAAAGACCAGGAGACCGTTTCACTGAGACACCACCCAGACCATGAAACAGTTTCATTGAGCCACAACACCGACCAGTAGGTCGTCTATTGAGACCAAGCACAGGCGAGGAAACCGTCTCACTGAGACTGTGCACTGACCAGCAGACTGTGTCACTGAGACACTAGTGACCAGGACACAGCCTGACTGAGAGAAAACACAGACCAGGAGACCACAGCTCTGAGACACAACACAGGCCATGAGACCGTTATACTGAGACCGAGCACAGACCAGGAGACAGTTCCACTGACACCGACCACAGACCAGGAGACCATTTTACTGAGACACAACAGAGACCAGGAGAACGTCTCACTGAGACACAACACAGATCAGGGGACCATTTTACTGAAACACAACAGCGACCAGGAGACCGTCACACTGAGACACAACACAGACCAGGAGACCATTTCACTGAGACACAACACAGACCAGGAGACCACAGCTCTGAGACACAACACAGGCCATGAGACCGTTATACTGAGACCGAGCACAGACCAGGAGACAGCTCCACTGACACCGACCACAGACCAGGAGACCGTCTCACTGAGACACAACACAGACCAGGAGACCGTTTTACTGAGACACAACAGAGACCAGGAGACCGTCTCACTGAGACACAACACAGACCGGGAGACAGTTTTACTGAGACACAACACAGACCAGGAGACCATTTCCCTGAGACCAAGCACAGAACAGGAGACTGTCTATTGAGACCGAGCACAGACGAGGAAACCGTCTCACTGAGACCGAGCACAGACCAGGAGACCAACTCACTGAGACACAACACAGACCATCAGACGGCCTGACTGAGACAAAACACAGACCAGGAGACCTTCTCACTGATACACAACACAGGCCAGGAAACAGTTTGACTGATACCGAGCACAGAACAGGAGACGATTTCACTGAGACATAACACAGAACAGGAGACAGTTTCACTAAGACACAAAACACACCAGGGGATCTTTTCACTGAGACACTACACAGACCAGGAGACCATTGCACTGAGACCCAACGCAGGCCAGGGGACCGTTTCCCTGAAACTGAGTACAGAACAGGAGACTGTCTAATGAGACCGAGCACAGACGAAGAGACCGTCTCACTGAGACACAACAGAGACCAGGAGACCATTTCTCTGAGACACAACACAAGCCATGAGAGCTTCTCACTGATACACAACACAGGCCAGGAAAGTGTTTTACTGAGACCGAGCACAGACCAGGAGTCCGTCTCACTGAGACACAGCAGTGATCAGGACACAGACTGTCTGAGAGAAAACACAGACCAGGAGACTGTCTCACTGACACACTACACAGACCAGGAGACCATTGCACTGAGACACAACAGAGACCAGGAGGCCGTTTCACTGAGACCAAGCACAGACCAGGAGACTGTCTCACTGAGACACAACAGAGACCAGGACACAGCCTGTCTGAGAGAAAACACAGACCAGGAGACCACATCTCTGAGACACAACACAGGCCATGAGACTGAGCACAGACAAGGAGACCGTTATACTCAGACCGAGCACAGACCAGGAGACCGTCTCACTGAGACACAACACAGACCAGGAGACCATTTCACTGAGACTGAGCACAGAACAGGAGACCGTCTCACTGAGACAAAACACAGACCAGAAGTCTTCTCTCTGAGACCAAGCACAGACCAGGAGACCGTTTCACTGAAACAGAAAACAGACCAGGGGACCGTTTCACTCAGACACAACAGAGACAATGAGACCGTTATACTCAGACCGAGCACAGACCAGGAGACAGTTCCACTGAGACCGAGCACAGAACAGGAGACCGTCTCACTGAGACACAACACAGACCAGGAGACCGTTTCACTAAGATACAACAGAGACCAGGAGACCATTTCCCTGAGACACAACACAGACCAGGTGACCATTTCACTGAGACTGAGCACAGAACAGGAGACCGTCTCACTGAGACAAAACACAGACCAGGAGACCGTTTCTCTGAGACACCACACAGACCAGGAGACCGTTTCTCTGAGACACAACACAGACCAGGAGAGCATTTCAATGAGACACAACACAGACCAGGAGACCGTTTCACTGAGACAAAACACAGACCAGGTGACCGTTTCTCTGAGACACAACACAGACCAGGAGACCATTTCAATGAGACACAACACAGACCAGGAGACCGTTTCTCTGAGACACAACACAGACCAGGAGACCATTTCACTGTGACCGAGCACAGACCAGGTGACAGTTTAACAGAGTCACAACACAGACCGGGAGACCATTTCACTGAGACACAACACAGACCAGGAGACCGTTTCACTGAGACACAACACAGACCATGAAACAGTTTCATTGAGACACAACACAGACCAGGAGACCGTCTCACTGAGACACAACATAGACAAGGCGACCGTCTCACTGAGACACAACACAGACCAGGAGACAGCCTGACTGACACAAAACACAGGCCATGAGACCGTTATACTGAGACCGAGCACAGACCAGGAGACAGTTTGACTGATACCGAGCAGAGACCAGGAGACCATTTCACTGAGATATAACTCAGAACAGGAGATCGTTTCACTAAGGCACAAATCACACCAGGGGAACTTTTCACTGAGACACTACACAGACCAGGAGACCATTGCACTGAGACACAACATCGGCCAGGGGACCGTTTCCCTGAGGCTGAGTACAGAACAGGAGACTGTCTAATGAGACCAAGCACAGACGAAGAGACTGTCTCACTGAGACACAACAGAGACCAGGAGACCATTTCACTGAGACATAACACACAGCAGGAAAGCGTCTCTCTGAGACACAACACAGACCAGGAGACCGTCTCACTGAGACACAACACAGACCAGCGACCGTCTCACTGAGACACAACACAGACCAGGAGACCATCTCACTGAGACACAACACAGACCATGAGACCGTTATACTGAGACCGAGCACAGACCAGGAGACAGTTTGACTGATACCGAGCACAGACCATGAGACCATTTCACTGAGATATAACACAGAACAGGAGATCGTTTCACTTAGACACAACACAGATCAGGAGACCATTTCACTGTGTCACAACACAGACCATGAAACAGTTTCATTGAGACACAACACAGACCAGGAGTCCGTTTCACTGAGACAAAACCCAGACCATGAGACAGTTTCACTGAGACACAACAGAGACCAGGAGACCATCTCACTGAGACACAACACAGGCCATGAGACCGTTATACTAACTCAGAGCACAGACCAGGAGACAGTTCCACTGAGACACAACACAGACCAGGAGACCATTTCACAGAGACACAACACAGACCGGGAGACCATTTCACAGAGACACAACACAGACCGGGAGACAATTTCACAGAGACACAATAAAGACCAGGAGACCGTTTCACTGAGACACCACCCAGACCATGAAACAGTTTCATTGAGCCACAACACCGACCAGTAGGTCGTCTATTGAGACCAAGCACAGGCGAGGAAACCGTCTCACTGAGACTGTGCACTGACCAGCAGACTGTGTCACTGAGACACTAGTGACCAGGACACAGCCTGACTGAGAGAAAACACAGACCAGGAGACCACAGCTCTGAGACACAACACAGGCCATGAGACCGTTATACTGAGACCGAGCACAGACCAGGAGACAGTTCCACTGACACCGACCACAGACCAGGAGACCATTTTACTGAGACACAACAGAGACCAGGAGAACGTCTCACTGAGACACAACACAGATCAGGGGACCATTTTACTGAAACACAACAGCGACCAGGAGACCGTCACACTGAGACACAACACAGACCAGGAGACCATTTCACTGAGACACAACACAGACCAGGAGACCACAGCTCTGAGACACAACACAGGCCATGAGACCGTTATACTGAGACCGAGCACAGACCAGGAGACAGCTCCACTGACACCGACCACAGACCAGGAGACCGTCTCACTGAGACACAACACAGACCAGGAGACCGTTTTACTGAGACACAACAGAGACCAGGAGACCGTCTCACTGAGACACAACACAAACCGGGAGACAGTTTTACTGAGACACAACACAGACCAGGAGACCATTTCCCTGAGACCAAGCACAGAACAGGAGACTGTCTATTGAGACCGAGCACAGACGAGGAAACCGTCTCACTGAGACCGAGCACAGACCAGGAGACCAACTCACTGAGACACAACACAGACCATCAGACGGCCTGACTGAGACAAAACACAGACCAGGAGACCTTCTCACTGATACACAACACAGGCCAGGAAACAGTTTGACTGATACCGAGCACAGAACAGGAGACGATTTCACTGAGACATAACACAGAACAGGAGACAGTTTCACTAAGACACAAAACACACCAGGGGATCTTTTCACTGAGACACTACACAGACCAGGAGACCATTGCACTGAGACCTAACGCAGGCCAGGGGACCGTTTCCCTGAAACTGAGTACAGAACAGGAGACTGTCTAATGAGACCGAGCACAGACGAAGAGACCGTCTCACTGAGACACAACAGAGACCAGGAGACCATTTCTCTGAGACACAACACAGACCAGGAGACCGTTTCACTAAGATACAAAAGAGACCAGGAGACCATTTCTCTGAGACACAACACAGACCAGGAGACCATCTCACTGAGACACAACAGAGACCAGCAGACCGTTTTACTGAGACACAACACAGACCAGCAGACAGTCCCACTGTGACACAACACAGACCAGGAGACCGTTTTACTGAGACACAACACAGACCAGGAGACAGTGTTACTGAGACACAACACAGACCAGGAGACCGTCTCACTGAGACACAACACAGACCAGGAGACCGTTTCACTGAGACCGAGCACAGACCAGCAGACTGTCTCACTGAGACACAACAGTGACCAGGACACAGCCTGACTGAGAGAAAACACAGACCAGGAGACCACATCTCTGAGACACAACACAAGCCATGAGAGCTTCTCACTGATACACAACACAGGCCAGGAAAGTGTTTTACTGAGACCGAGCACAGACCAGGAGTCCGTCTCACTGAGACACAGCAGTGATCAGGACACAGACTGTCTGAGAGAAAACACAGACCAGGAGACTGTCTCACTGACACACTACACAGACCAGGAGACCATTGCACTGAGACACAACAGAGACCAGGAGACCGTTTCACTGAGACCGAGCACAGACCAGGAGACTGTCTCACTGAGACACAACAGAGACCAGGACACAGCCTGTCTGAGAGAAAACACAGACCAGGAGACCACATCTCTGAGACACAACACAGGCCATGAGACTGAGCACAGACAAGGAGACCGTTATACTCAGACCGAGCACAGACCAGGAGACCGTCTCACTGAGACACAACACAGACCAGGAGACCATTTCACTGAGACTGAGCACAGAACAGGAGACCGTCTCACTGAGACAAAACACAGACCAGAAGTCTTCTCTCTGAGACCAAGCACAGACCAGGAGACCGTTTCACTGAAACAGAAAACAGACCAGGGGACCGTTTCACTCAGACACAACAGAGACAATGAGACCGTTATACTCAGACCGAGCACAGACCAGGAGACAGTTCCACTGAGACCGAGCACAGAACAGGAGACCGTCTCACTGAGACACAACACAGACCAGGAGACCGTTTCACTAAGATACAACAGAGACCAGGAGACCATTTCCCTGAGACACAACACAGACCAGGTGACCATTTCACTGAGACTGAGCACAGAACAGGAGACAGTCTCACTGAGACAAAACACAGACCAGAAGTCTTCTCTCTGAGACCAAGCACAGACCAGGAGACCGTTTCACTGAAACAGAAAACGGACCAGGGGACCGTTTCACTCAGACACAACACAGACCAGGAGACCATTTCAATGAGACACAACACAGACCAGGAGACCGTTTCTCTGAGACACCACACAGACCAGGAGACCGTTTCTCTGAGACACAACACAGACCAGGAGAGCATTTCAATGAGACACAACACAGACCAGGAGACCGTTTCACTGAGACAAAACACAGACCAGGTGACCGTTTCTCTGAGACACAACACAGACCAGGAGACCATTTCAATGAGACACAACACAGACCAGGAGACCGTTTCTCTGAGACACAACACAGACCAGGAGACCATTTCACTGTGACCGAGCACAGACCAGGTGACAGTTTAACAGAGTCACAACACAGACCGGGAGACCATTTCACTGAGACACAACACAGACCAGGAGACCGTTTCACTGAGACACAACACAGACCATGAAACAGTTTCATTGAGACACAACACAGACCAGGAGACCGTCTCACTGAGACACAACATAGACAAGGCGACCGTCTCACTGAGACACAACACAGACCAGGAGACAGCCTGACTGACACAAAACACAGGCCATGAGACCGTTATACTGAGACCGAGCACAGACCAGGAGACAGTTTGACTGATACCGAGCAGAGACCAGGAGACCATTTCACTGAGATATAACTCAGAACAGGAGATCGTTTCACTAAGGCACAAATCACACCAGGGGAACTTTTCACTGAGACACTACACAGACCAGGAGACCATTGCACTGAGACACAACATCGGCCAGGGGACCGTTTCCCTGAGGCTGAGTACAGAACAGGAGACTGTCTAATGAGACCAAGCACAGACGAAGAGACTGTCTCACTGAGACACAACAGAGACCAGGAGACCATTTCACTGAGACATAACACACAGCAGGAAAGCGTCTCTCTGAGACACAACACAGACCAGGAGACCGTCTCACTGAGACACAACACAGACCAGCGACCGTCTCACTGAGACACAACACAGACCAGGAGACCATCTCACTGAGACACAACACAGACCATGAGACCGTTATACTGAGACCGAGCACAGACCAGGAGACAGTTTGACTGATACCGAGCACAGACCATGAGACCATTTCACTGAGATATAACACAGAACAGGAGATCGTTTCACTTAGACACAACACAGATCAGGAGACCATTTCACTGTGTCACAACACAGACCATGAAACAGTTTCATTGAGACACAACACAGACCAGGAGTCCGTTTCACTGAGACAAAACCCAGACCATGAGACAGTTTCACTGAGACACAACAGAGACCAGGAGACCATCTCACTGAGACACAACACAGGCCATGAGACCGTTATACTAACTCAGAGCACAGACCAGGAGACAGTTCCACTGAGACACAACACAGACCAGGAGACCATTTCACAGAGACACAACACAGACCGGGAGACCATTTCACAGAGACACAACACAGACCGGGAGACAATTTCACAGAGACACAATAAAGACCAGGAGACCGTTTCACTGAGACACCACCCAGACCATGAAACAGTTTCATTGAGCCACAACACCGACCAGTAGGTCGTCTATTGAGACCAAGCACAGGCGAGGAAACCGTCTCACTGAGACTGTGCACTGACCAGCAGACTGTGTCACTGAGACACTAGTGACCAGGACACAGCCTGACTGAGAGAAAACACAGACCAGGAGACCACAGCTCTGAGACACAACACAGGCCATGAGACCGTTATACTGAGACCGAGCACAGACCAGGAGACAGTTCCACTGACACCGACCACAGACCAGGAGACCATTTTACTGAGACACAACAGAGACCAGGAGAACGTCTCACTGAGACACAACACAGACCAGGAGACCATTTCACTGAGACACAACACAGACCAGGAGACCACAGCTCTGAGACACAACACAGGCCATGAGACCGTTATACTGAGACCGAGCACAGACCAGGAGACAGCTCCACTGACACCGACCACAGACCAGGAGACCGTCTCACTGAGACACAACACAGACCAGGAGACCGTTTTACTGAGACACAACAGAGACCAGGAGACCGTCTCACTGAGACACAACACAAACCGGGAGACAGTTTTACTGAGACACAACACAGACCAGGAGACCATTTCCCTGAGACCAAGCACAGAACAGGAGACTGTCTATTGAGACCGAGCACAGACGAGGAAACCGTCTCACTGAGACCGAGCACAGACCAGGAGACCAACTCACTGAGACACAACACAGACCATCAGACGGCCTGACTGAGACAAAACACAGACCAGGAGACCTTCTCACTGATACACAACACAGGCCAGGAAACAGTTTGACTGATACCGAGCACAGAACAGGAGACGATTTCACTGAGACATAACACAGAACAGGAGACAGTTTCACTAAGACACAAAACACACCAGGGGATCTTTTCACTGAGACACTACACAGACCAGGAGACCATTGCACTGAGACCTAACGCAGGCCAGGGGACCGTTTCCCTGAAACTGAGTACAGAACAGGAGACTGTCTAATGAGACCGAGCACAGACGAAGAGACCGTCTCACTGAGACACAACAGAGACCAGGAGACCATTTCTCTGAGACACAACACAGACCAGGAGACCGTTTCACTAAGATACAAAAGAGACCAGGAGACCATTTCTCTGAGACACAACACAGACCAGGAGACCATCTCACTGAGACACAACAGAGACCAGCAGACCGTTTTACTGAGACACAACACAGACCAGCAGACAGTCCCACTGTGACACAACACAGACCAGGAGACCGTTTTACTGAGACACAACACAGACCAGGAGACAGTGTTACTGAGACACAACACAGACCAGGAGACCGTCTCACTGAGACACAACACAGACCAGGAGACCGTTTCACTGAGACCGAGCACAGACCAGCAGACTGTCTCACTGAGACACAACAGTGACCAGGACACAGCCTGACTGAGAGAAAACACAGACCAGGAGACCACATCTCTGAGACACAACACAAGCCATGAGAGCTTCTCACTGATACACAACACAGGCCAGGAAAGTGTTTTACTGAGACCGAGCACAGACCAGGAGTCCGTCTCACTGAGACACAGCAGTGATCAGGACACAGACTGTCTGAGAGAAAACACAGACCAGGAGACTGTCTCACTGACACACTACACAGACCAGGAGACCATTGCACTGAGACACAACAGAGACCAGGAGACCGTTTCACTGAGACCGAGCACAGACCAGGAGACTGTCTCACTGAGACACAACAGAGACCAGGACATAGCCTGTCTGAGAGAAAACACAGACCAGGAGACCACATCTCTGAGACACAACACAGGCCATGAGACTGAGCACAGACAAGGAGACCGTTATACTCAGACCGAGCACAGACCAGGAGACCGTCTCACTGAGACACAACACAGACCAGGAGACCATTTCACTGAGACTGAGCACAGAACAGGAGACCGTCTCACTGAGACAAAACACAGACCAGAAGTCTTCTCTCTGAGACCAAGCACAGACCAGGAGACCGTTTCACTGAAACAGAAAACAGACCAGGGGACCGTTTCACTCAGACACAACAGAGACAATGAAACCGTTATACTCAGACCGAGCACAGACCAGGAGACAGTTCCACTGAGACCGAGCACAGAACAGGAGACCGTCTCACTGAGACACAACACAGACCAGGAGACCGTTTCACTAAGATACAACAGAGACCAGGAGACCATTTCCCTGAGACACAACACAGACCAGGTGACCATTTCACTGAGACTGAGCACAGAACAGGAGACAGTCTCACTGAGACAAAACACAGACCAGAAGTCTTCTCTCTGAGACCAAGCACAGACCAGGAGACCGTTTCACTGAAACAGAAAACGGACCAGGGGACCGTTTCACTCAGACACAACACAGACCAGGAGACCATTTCAATGAGACACAACACAGACCAGGAGACCGTTTCTCTGAGACACCACACAGACCAGGAGACCGTTTCTCTGAGACACAACACAGACCAGGAGAGCATTTCAATGAGACACAACACAGACCAGGAGACCGTTTCACTGAGACAAAACACAGACCAGGTGACCGTTTCTCTGAGACACAACACAGACCAGGAGACCATTTCAATGAGACACAACACAGACCAGGAGACCGTTTCTCTGAGACACAACACAGACCAGGAGACCATTTCACTGTGACCGAGCACAGACCAGGTGACAGTTTAACAGAGTCACAACACAGACCGGGAGACCATTTCACTGAGACACAACACAGACCAGGAGACCGTTTCACTGAGACACAACACAGACCATGAAACAGTTTCATTGAGACACAACACAGACCAGGAGACCGTCTCACTGAGACACAACATAGACAAGGCGACCGTCTCACTGAGACACAACACAGACCAGGAGACAGCCTGACTGACACAAAACACAGGCCATGAGACCGTTATACTGAGACCGAGCACAGACCAGGAGACAGTTTGACTGATACCGAGCAGAGACCAGGAGACCATTTCACTGAGATATAACTCAGAACAGGAGATCGTTTCACTAAGGCACAAATCACACCAGGGGAACTTTTCACTGAGACACTACACAGACCAGGAGACCATTGCACTGAGACACAACATCGGCCAGGGGACCGTTTCCCTGAGGCTGAGTACAGAACAGGAGACTGTCTAATGAGACCAAGCACAGACGAAGAGACTGTCTCACTGAGACACAACAGAGACCAGGAGACCATTTCACTGAGACATAACACACAGCAGGAAAGCGTCTCTCTGAGACACAACACAGACCAGGAGACCGTCTCACTGAGACACAACACAGACCAGCGACCGTCTCACTGAGACACAACACAGACCAGGAGACCATCTCACTGAGACACAACACAGACCATGAGACCGTTATACTGAGACCGAGCACAGACCAGGAGACAGTTTGACTGATACCGAGCACAGACCATGAGACCATTTCACTGAGATATAACACAGAACAGGAGATCGTTTCACTTAGACACAACACAGATCAGGAGACCATTTCACTGTGTCACAACACAGACCATGAAACAGTTTCATTGAGACACAACACAGACCAGGAGTCCGTTTCACTGAGACAAAACCCAGACCATGAGACAGTTTCACTGAGACACAACAGAGACCAGGAGACCATCTCACTGAGACACAACACAGGCCATGAGACCGTTATACTAACTCAGAGCACAGACCAGGAGACAGTTCCACTGAGACACAACACAGACCAGGAGACCATTTCACAGAGACACAACACAGACCGGGAGACCATTTCACAGAGACACAACACAGACCGGGAGACAATTTCACAGAGACACAATAAAGACCAGGAGACCGTTTCACTGAGACACCACCCAGACCATGAAACAGTTTCATTGAGCCACAACACCGACCAGTAGGTCGTCTATTGAGACCAAGCACAGGCGAGGAAACCGTCTCACTGAGACTGTGCACTGACCAGCAGACTGTGTCACTGAGACACTAGTGACCAGGACACAGCCTGACTGAGAGAAAACACAGACCAGGAGACCACAGCTCTGAGACACAACACAGGCCATGAGACCGTTATACTGAGACCGAGCACAGACCAGGAGACCATTTTACTGAGACACAACAGAGACCAGGAGAACGTCTCACTGAGACACAACACAGATCAGGGGACCATTTTACTGAAACACAACAGCGACTAGGAGACCGTCACACTGAGACACAACACAGACCAGGAGACCATTTCACTGAGACACAACACAGACCAGGAGACCACAGCTCTGAGACACAACACAGGCCATGAGACCGTTATACTGAGACCGAGCACAGACCAGGAGACAGCTCCACTGACACCGACCACAGACCAGGAGACCGTCTCACTGAGACACAACACAGACCAGGAGACCGTTTTACTGAGACACAACAGAGACCAGGAGACCGTCTCACTGAGACACAACACAGACCGGGAGACAGTTTTACTGAGACACAACACAGACCAGGAGACCATTTCCCTGAGACCAAGCACAGAACAGGAGACTGTCTATTGAGACCGAGCACAGACGAGGAAACTGTCTCACTGAGACCGAGCACAGACCAGGAGACCAACTCACTGAGACACAACACAGACCAGGAGACCTTCTCACTGATACACAACACAGGCCAGGAAACAGTTTGACTGATACCGAGCACAGAACAGGAGACGATTTCACTGAGACATAACACAGAACAGGAGACAGTTTCACTAAGACACAAAACACACCAGGGGATCTTTTCACTGAGACACTACACAGACCAGGAGACCATTGCACTGAGACCCAACGCAGGCCAGGGGACCGTTTCCCTGAAACTGAGTACAGAACAGGAGACTGTCTAATGAGACCGAGCACAGACGAAGAGACCGTCTCACTGAGACACAACAGAGACCAGGAGACCATTTCTCTGAGACACAACACAGACCAGGAGACCGTTTCACTAAGATATAAAAGAGACCAGGAGACCATTTCTCTGAGACACAACACAGACCAGGAGACCGTCTCACTGAGACACAACAGAGACCAGCAGACCGTTTTACTGAGACACAACACAGACCAGCAGACAGTCTCACTGTGACACAACACAGACCAGGAGACCGTTTCACTGAGACACAACCCAGACCAGGAGACCGTCTCACTGAGACACAACACAGACCATGAGACCGTTTCACTGAGACACAACACAGACCAGGAGACCGTCTCACTGAGACACAACACAGACCAGGAGACCGTTTTACTGAGACACAACACAGACCAGGAGACAGTGTTACTGAGACACAACACAGACCAGGAGACCGTCTCACTGAGACACAACACAGACCAGGAGACCGT
Source organism: Hypanus sabinus (assembly GCF_030144855.1). Classification (NCBI taxonomy): domain Eukaryota; kingdom Metazoa; phylum Chordata; class Chondrichthyes; order Myliobatiformes; family Dasyatidae; genus Hypanus; species Hypanus sabinus. Next base: position 50,155 of record NW_026780362.1, on the reverse strand, counting down.
CTCACTGAGACACAACACAGACCAGGAGACCGTTTTACTGAGACACAACAGAGACCAGGAGTCCGTCTCACTGAGACACAACACAGACCGGGAGACAGTTTTACTGAGACACAACACAGACCAGGAGACCATTTCCCTGAGACCAAGCACAGAACAGGAGACTGTCTATTGAGACCGAGCACAGACGAGGAAACCGTCTCACTGAGACCGAGCACAGACCAGGAGACCAACTCACTGAGACACAACACAGACCATCAGACGGCCTGACTGAGACAAAACACAGACCATCAGACGGCCTGACTGAGACAAAACACAGACCAGGAGACCTTCTCACTGATACACAACACAGGCCAGGAAACAGTTTGACTGATACCGAGCACAGAACAGGAGACCATTTCACTGAGACATAACACAGAACAGGAGACAGTTTCACTAAGACACAAAACACACTAGGGGATCTTTTCTCTGAGACACAACACAGACCAGGAGACCATTTCACTGAGATCAAGCACAGAACAGGAGACCATCTATTGAGACCGAGCACAGACGAGGAAACCGTCTCACTGAGACCGAGCACAGACCAGGAGACCATCTCACTGAGACACAACACAGACCATCAGACGGCCTGACTGAGACAAAACACAGACCATCAGACGGCCTGACTGAGACAAAACACAGACCAGGAGACCTTCTCACTGATACACAACACAGGCCAGGAAACAGTTTTGACTGATACCGAGCACAGAACAGGAGACCATTTCACTCAGACATAACACAGAACAGGAGACAGTTTCACTAAGACACAAAACACACTAGGGGATCTTTTCTCTGAGACACAACACAGACCAGGAGACCGTCTCACTGAGACACAACTGAGACCAGCAGACCGTTTTACTGAGACACAACACAGACCAGCAGACAGTCTCACTGTGACACAACACAGACCAGGAGACCGTTTCACTGGGACACAACCCAGACCAGGAGACCGTCTCACTGAGACACAACACAGACCAGGAGACCGTTTTACTGAGACAAAACACAGACCAGGAGACCTTCTCACTGATACACAACACAGGCCAGGAAACAGTTTGACTGATACCGAGCACAGAACAGGAGACCATTTCACTGAGACATAACACAGAACAGGAGACAGTTTCACTAAGACACAAAACACACTAGGGGATCTTTTCTCTGAGACACAACACAGACCAGGAGACCGTCTCACTGAGACACAACTGAGACCAGCAGACCGTTTTACTGAGACACAACACAGACCAGCAGACAGTCTCACTGTGACACAACACAGACCAGGAGACCGTTTCACTGAGACACAACAGAGACCAGGAGACCGTCTCACTGAGACACAACACAGACCAGGAGACCTTCTCACTGAGACACAACTGAGACCAGCAGACCGTTTTACTGAGACACAACACAGACCAGGAGACAGTGTTACTGAGACACAACACAGACCAGGAGACCATTTCCCTGAGACCAAGCACAGAACAGGAGACCGTCTATTGAGACCGAGCACAGACGAGGAAACCGTCGCACTGAGACCGAGCACAGACCAGGAGACCAACTCACTAAGACACAACACAGACCATCAGACGGCCTGACTGAGACAAAACACAGACCAGGAGACCTTCTCACTGATACACAACACAGGCCAGGAAACAGTTTGACTGATACCGAGCACAGAACAGGAGACCATTTCACTGAGACACAACACAGACCAGGAGACCGTCTCACTGAGACACAACTGAGACCAGCAGACAGTTTTACTGAGACACAACACAGACCAGCAGACAGTCTCACTGTGACACAACACAGACCAGGAGACCGTTTCACTGAGACACAACCCAGACCAGGAGACCGTCTCACTGAGACACAACACAGCCCAGGAGACCGTTTCACTGAGACACAACACAGACCATAAGACCGTTATACTGAGACCGAGCACAGACCAGAAGACAGTTTGACTGATACCGAGCACAGACCAGGAGACCGTCTCACTGAGACACAACACAGACCAGGAGACCGTTTTACTGAGACACAACAGAGACCAGGAGACCGTCTCACTGAGACACAACACAGACCAGGAGACCGTTTTACTGAGACACAACAGAGACCAGGAGACCGTCTCACTGAGACACAACACAGACCAGGAGACAGTGTTACTGAGACACAACACAGACCAGGAGACAGTGTTACTGAGACACAACACAGACCAGCAGACAGTCTCACTGTGACACAACACAGACCTGGAGACCGTTTCACTGAGACACAACCCAGACCAGGAGACCGTCTCACTGAGACACAACGCAGACCAGGAGACCGTTTCACTGAGACACAACACAGACCAGGAGACCGTTTCACGGTGTCACAACACAGACCAGGAGACCATTTCACTGAGACACAACCCATACCATGAAACAGTTTCATTGAGACACAACACAGACCAGGAGACAGCCTGGCTGAGACACCACACAGGCCATGAGACCGTTATACTAACTCAGAGCACAGACCAGGAGACAGTTCCACTGACAGCGAGCACAGACCAGGAGACCGCTTCTCTGAGACACAACACAGAACAGGGGACCGTCTCACTGAGACACAACACAGACCAGGAGACCATTTCACGGAGACCGAGCAAAGAACAGGAGACTGTCTCACTGAGACAAAGCACAGACCAGGAGACTTTTCTCTGAGAACAACCACAGATCAGGAGACCGTTTAACAGAGACACAACACAGACCAGGAGACCATTTCACTGAGACACAACACAGACCAGGAGACCGTTTCACTGAGACACAACACAGACCATGAAACAGTTTCATTGAGACACAACACAGACCAGGAGACCGTTTCACTGAGACACAACACAGACCAGGAGACCGTTTCACTGAGACAAAACCCAAACCATGAGACATTTTCACTGAGACACAACAGTGACCAGGACACAGCCTGACTGAAAGAAAACACAGACCAGGAGACCACATCTCTGAGACACAACACAGGCCATGAGACTGAGCACAGACAAGGAGACCGTTATACTCAGACCGAGCACAGACCAGGAGACAGTTCCACTGAGACCGAGCACAGAACAGGAGACCGTCTCACTGAGATACAACACAGACGAGGAGCCCGTCTCACTGAGACTGTGCACAGTCCAGGAGACTGTCTCACTGACACACTACACAGACCAGGAGACCATTGCACTGAGACACAACAGAGACCAGGAGACCGTTTCACTGAGACCGAGCACAGACCAGGAGACTGTCTCACTGAGACACAACAGAGACAATGAGACAGTTATACTCAGACCGAGCACAGACCAGGAGACAGTTCCACTGAGACCGAGCACAGAACAGGAGACCGTCTCACTGAGACACAACACAGACCAGGAGACCGTTTCACTAAGATACAACAGAGACCAGGAGACCATTTCCCTGAGACACAACACAGACCAGGAGACCATTTCACTGAGACTGAGCACAGAACAGGAGACCATCTCACTGAGACAAAACACAGACCAGAAGTCTTCTCTCTGAGACCAAGCACAGACCAGGAGACCGTTTCACTGAAACAGAAAACGGACCAGGGGACCGTTTCACTCAGACACAACACAGACCAGGAGACCATTTCAATGAGACACAACACAGACCAGGAGACCGTTTCTCTGAGACACAACACAGACCAGGAGAGCATTTCAATGAGACACAACACAGACCAGGAGACCGTTTCACTGAGACAAAACACAGACCAGGTGACCGTTTCTCTGAGACACAACACAGACCAGGAGACCATTTCAATGAGACACAACACAGACCAGGAGACCTTTTCTCTGAGACACAACACAGACCAGGAGACCATTTCACTGTGACCGAGCACAGACCAGGTGACAGTTTAACAGAGTCACAACACAGACCGGGAGACCATTTCACTGAGACACAACACAGACCAGGAGACCGTTTCACTGAGACACAACACAGACCATGAAACAGTTTCATTGAGACACAACACAGACCAGGAGACCGTTTCACTGAGACACAACACAGACCAGGAGACCGTTTCACTGAGACCGAGCACAGACCAGCAGACTGTCTCACTGAGACACAACAGTGACCAGGACACAGCCTGACTGAGAGAAAACACAGACCAGGAGACCACATCTCTGAGACACAACACAAGCCATGAGAGCTTCTCACTGATACACAACACAGGCCAGGAAAGTGTTTTACTGAGACCGAGCACAGACCAGGAGTCCGTCTCACTGAGACACAGCAGTGATCAGGACACAGACTGTCTGAGAGAAAACACAGACCAGGAGACTGTCTCACTGACACACTACACAGACCAGGAGACCATTGCACTGAGACACAACAGAGACCAGGAGACCGTTTCACTGAGACCAAGCACAGACCAGGAGACTGTCTCACTGAGACACAACAGAGACCAGGACACAGCCTGTCTGAGAGAAAACACAGACCAGGAGACCACATCTCTGAGACACAACACAGGCCATGAGACTGAGCACAGACAAGGAGACCGTTATACTCAGACCGAGCACAGACCAGGAGACCGTCTCACTGAGACACAACACAGACCAGGAGACCATTTCACTGAGACTGAGCACAGAACAGGAGACCGTCTCACTGAGACAAAACACAGACCAGAAGTCTTCTCTCTGAGACCAAGCACAGACCAGGAGACCGTTTCACTGAAACAGAAAACAGACCAGGGGACCGTTTCACTCAGACACAACAGAGACAATGAGACCGTTATACTCAGACCGAGCACAGACCAGGAGACAGTTCCACTGAGACCGAGCACAGAACAGGAGACCGTCTCACTGAGACACAACACAGACCAGGAGACCGTTTCACTAAGATACAACAGAGACCAGGAGACCATTTCCCTGAGACACAACACAGACCAGGTGACCATTTCACTGAGACTGAGCACAGAACAGGAGACCGTCTCTCTGAGACAAAACACAGACCAGAAGTCTTCTCTCTGAGACCAAGCACAGACCAGGAGACCGTTTCACTGAAACAGAAAACGGACCAGGGGACCGTTTCACTCAGACACAACACAGACCAGGAGACCATTTCAATGAGACACAACACAGACCAGGAGACCGTTTCTCTGAGACACCACACAGACCAGGAGACCGTTTCTCTGAGACACAACACAGACCAGGAGAGCATTTCAATGAGACACAACACAGACCAGGAGACCGTTTCACTGAGACAAAACACAGACCAGGTGACCGTTTCTCTGAGACACAACACAGACCAGGAGACCATTTCAATGAGACACAACACAGACCAGGAGACCGTTTCTCTGAGACACAACACAGACCAGGAGACCATTTCACTGTGACCGAGCACAGACCAGGTGACAGTTTAACAGAGTCACAACACAGACCGGGAGACCATTTCACTGAGACACAACACAGACCAGGAGACCGTTTCACTGAGACACAACACAGACCATGAAACAGTTTCATTGAGACACAACACAGACCAGGAGACCGTTTCACTGAGACCGAGCACAGACCAGCAGACTGTCTCACTGAGACACAACAGTGACCAGGACACAGCCTGACTGAGAGAAAACACAGACCAGGAGACCACATCTCTGAGACACAACACAAGCCATGAGAGCTTCTCACTGATACACAACACAGGCCAGGAAAGTGTTTTACTGAGACCGAGCACAGACCAGGAGTCCGTCTCACTGAGACACAGCAGTGATCAGGACACAGACTGTCTGAGAGAAAACACAGACCAGGAGACTGTCTCACTGACACACTACACAGACCAGGAGACCATTGCACTGAGACACAACAGAGACCAGGAGACCGTTTCACTGAGACCGAGCACAGACCAGGAGACTGTCTCACTGAGACACAACAGAGACCAGGACACAGCCTGTCTGAGAGAAAACACAGACCAGGAGACCACATCTCTGAGACACAACACAGGCCATGAGACTGAGCACAGACAAGGAGACCGTTATACTCAGACCGAGCACAGACCAGGAGACTGTCTCACTGAGACACAACACAGACCAGGAGACCATTTCACTGAGACTGAGCACAGAACAGGAGACCGTCTCACTGAGACAAAACACAGACCAGAAGTTTTCTCTCTGAGACCAAGCACAGACCAGGAGACCGTTTCACTGAAACAGAAAACAGACCAGGGGACCGTTTCACTCAGACACAACAGAGACAATGAGACCGTTATACTCAGACCGAGCACAGACCAGGAGACAGTTCCACTGAGACCGAGCACAGAACAGGAGACCGTCTCACTGAGACACAACACAGACCAGGAGACCGTTTCACTAAGATACAACAGAGACCAGGAGACCATTTCCCTGAGACACAACACAGACCAGGTGACCATTTCACTGAGACTGAGCACAGAACAGGAGACCGTCTCACTGAGACAAAACACAGACCAGAAGTCTTCTCTCTGAGACCAAGCACAGACCAGGAGACCGTTTCACTGAAACAGAAAACAGACCAGGGGACCGTTTCACTCAGACACAATACAGACCAGGAGACCATTTCACGGACACCGAGCGAATAACAGGAGTCCGTCTCACTGAGACAAAACACAGACCAGGAGACCCACTCACTGAGACCGAGCACAGACAGGAGACAGTTTAACAGAGACACAACACAGAGAAGGAGACCGTTTCACTGAGACACAACACGAACCAGGAGACCGTATCACTGAGACACAACACAGTCCAGGAGACCGTATCACTGAGACACAACACAGTCCAGGAGACCATTTCAATGAGACACAACACAGACCAGGAGACCATTTCAATGAGACACAACACAGACCAGGAGACCGTTTCTCTGAGACACAACACAGACCAGGAGACCGTTTCTCTGAGACACAACACAGTCCAGGAGACGGTCTCACTGACACACTACACAGACCAGGACACCACTTCACTGTGAACCTACACTCCATCTGCCACTGGAATCTGACATGTTCATGTCCTGCTGATCCCCACATGACGTATCTGTCCCATGTGGGACAGACTGATTCGGAGAAACTGCACCTCCTATTCTGCCCAGGTTTTCTACAATCCACACATGAACATTGAATTCTCCATTTTCAGGTACTATCCTCACCATCCATCTCTCATCTCTCTGCTCCTGATTTACCCAGATCCTCTGACATGTCACCCCCACCTGATCCTTTGATGTATATCCCAATCCCATAGCCCCTTATTTCTATTCCTTTTTCCTTCCATTCATTCCAATCACCTGCACACTCTTCCCAGAGGACCCTTCCCCTCCTGTTCCCATCTGGTCTCCCGCCTTTCCCTCCTGTCAGATTCCGTCATCTTTAACCCTTTGAAATGTCCATCTTTCTCGTCCCGGCTTCTGTTGCAATTTCCACCCTGCTCTCTTCCGTCTGTTCATCACCCCTCCTGAGCTGTTCCTCCTATCACCTGCCTTTCCCTCACAGGCTGACTGCCTGGATATCTATGTCTACGTTCCCCTCCACAGATGCTGCTCGTGCTGCTGTGTTCCGCCAGCAGTTTGTAGTTCCGCATTCAATATCTGCAGCGTCTTGTGTCTCCACGACCACATTTACTTGTTCTTTCAAACAACACACACAAAAATCTGGTGGAACGCAGCAGACCAGGCAGCATCTATAAGGAAGGAATACAGTTGACGTTTTGGGCCGAGACCATTCGTCAGGACTGTACTTCTTCCTATAGATGCTGCTTGGCCTGCTGCGTTCCACCAGCATTTTGTGTGTGTTGCTTGAATTTCCAACATCTGCAGGTTTCCTCGTGTTTTTATTTTTCCTTTGTCAGGCTGATGGTCCATGGCACTCTGCTTGTGTGACTGAAGCAGATGAACAAGTATACAAACTTCCATGGGTAGCTCCTGATTCATTATGAAACATTTGCTGCTTGATCCAGCAGTCACAGATCAGTGATCAGCCACATTGCCCATGGTTTTGAATGAGCACTGACTAATAGACACTCGTTCACCAGCGTCTGCGTACTCTGCACTACATTCACAATCAGCAGCGCTGCTTGGCAGCAGATCTGAAGGAGCTGATTCTTCTAAAGCAGGCCGTGTGTATAGAGACAGGTTTAATGTCACACATGAAACTTGGCATCATAGATGTTCCTACCCTGCAGTCTCAAAAAAGGAGGCCTTATTGAAGTGTGGGATTGCAAACTGTGACTGCTGTTTGGGGAGTGATCCTGCCAAGTGCTGTATCAGCCTTGAACATGGAACGGTTAAAGAAATGTCGGGTGCCAGCCCCCCTCACGTGTTGTGCAGTCGGGACCAGGCTCCCGTCACCTCCCCCGTGACGCACAGTTGCTGCAAGTTGTCAGCCTCCCTCACCCACCCTCAGCTGCTGACTCAGCCATTCTGGGATGGAAAGAAACAAGGGGTGTGGTGTTAGCAGTTGGCTGAGAAGGCTCATCTGGCCTTAAATAGATTCATTCAGTAGCAGTCTAATTCCCTCATGATTGATTAGCTGAAGACTGTTTCAGGCTGTTGACTGAGTGAGTGCCTGGCTGGAAGAGATGTCAGCATCCCTCGTGCATCTGCTGTTGCCTAAATCCTCCGACGCAGACCTTCCCCGTGGGGGGGAGGGGGGGGAGAGAAGTGTTTCTCTAAGCGTTCTGCCACATGGTAACTTTACGATAATCAATGGCACTTTAACCCTACACATCACTGCCCCCCGAAGCAGCTCTGCTTACAGAACGATTGCACCACATCTCCTGGCTCTCACACAGCTCCTTATTCCACGAGTTGGTGATGATATATTCGATTACCTCAGCGCACTGGCTAAGTGCAACCACCCCGTGATTTATTTGTGCTTGCTGCCTGCTGCCTGCGTAAGTTGGTGCTGTTTGATACCTTTTAGGGAAACTGTTATGAACATACTGGGACACATCTAGAGCAACATGCAATATACCCTCAGCAATGGAAATGGGACATCTTCATGCTGACATCAAACTCCTATTTACAGATACTCTGCATCGCATTCAGTATGAAACTAGGCCCTTCGGCCCAGCTTATCAATGTCAACCAAGATGCATTACCCCAGTTGACAGTTTTGCTGATGCCTCTCTGAGCCTCTCCTATCCTGTACAAACCGCAGCTAATCCTCCACCAAACTCACCCACCCTGATTCTACCACTCTACAACAAACATGGAAAAATGTGCAAAAAATTAACCTGCCTAACACTAGATACGTAGATGCCAAGGCCAAAACAACGCACCAGGGGTTCTTCTACATGAAAAGGCTGAAGAAATTGGACATATCCATATAACCATATAACAATCACAGCACGGAAACAGGCCATCTTGGCCCTCCTAGTCCGTGCCGAACCCTTAATCTCACCTAATCCCACCTACCCGCACTCAGCCCTTAACCCTCCACTCCTTTCCTGTCCATATACCTATCCAATTTTACCTTAAATGACACAACTGAACTGGCCTCTACTACTTCTACAGGAAGCTCATTCCACACAGCTATCACTCTTTGAGTAAAGATATACCCCCTCGTGTTTCCCTTAAACTTCTGCCCCCTAACTCTCAAATCATGTCCTCTAGTTGACTCGCTCCAAATTTCATAGAGGCACCACAGTTTTGCCTGGTAACTTCTGCGTTTATAACTGCAGAATTGTGGCCACAGCACAGCACATCATACTAATCAACCACCCGTCCATCACAGAAAGTAGAACTCCCCTCCATCTCACGGAAACCTACCTCCCCTCCGTCACGGAGAAACCGGACTCCCCTCGGTCACATGGACACCAGATTCCCTTCCGTCACACGGACACCGGACTCCCGTCCGTCACATGGAAACCAGCCTTCCCTCCGTCACGGAGAAACCGGCCTCCACTCCGTCACGGAGAAACCAGACTCCCCTCCGTCACACGGACACCGGACTCCCCTCAGTCACACGGACACCAGCCTCCACTCCGTCACGGAGAAACCGGACTCCCCTCGGTCACATGGACACCAGATTCCCTTCCGTCACACGGAACCAAGCCTCCACTCCGTCTCACGCACACCGGACTACCCTCCGTCTCACGGACACCGAACTCCCCTCCATCACACAGACAACTGCCTCCCCTCCGTCACGGAGAAACTGGACTCCACCCCATCACACGGATACCAGCCTCCCCTCCGTCACACAGACACAGGACTCCCCTCCGTTACACAGACACCGGACTCCCCTCCGTCACACGGACACCGGACTCCCCTCCGTCACACGGACACCGGACTCCCCTCCGTTACACAGACACCGGACTCCCCTCCGTCACACGGACACCGGACTCCCCTCTGTCACACAGAAACCGGACACCCCTCCGTCACACGGACACCGGACTCCCCTCCGTCACGGAGAAACCGGCCTCCCCTCCGTCACACGGAAACCAGCCTCCCCTCCGTCACGGAGAAACCGGCCTCCCCTCCAACACACAGACACAGGCCTCCCTTCCGTGACACGGACACCGGACTCCCCTCCGTCACTCGGAAACCAGCTTCCCCTCCGTCACGGAGAATCCGGCCTCCCCTCCGTCACACGGACACCGGACTCCCTTCCATGACACGGACACCGGACTCCCCTCTGTCACACGGACACCGCACTCCCCTCCGTCACACGGAAAACAGCCTCCCCTCCGTCACGGAGAAACAAGCCTCTCCTCCATCACATGGACACCGGACTCCCCTCCGTCACACAGACACCTTCCTCCCCTCCATCACACGGATACCGGACTCCCCTCCATCACGGAGAAACCAGCCTCCCCTCTGTCACACTGACACCGGACTCCCCTCCGTCACACGGAAAACAGCCTCCCCTCCATCACATGGACACCGGACTCCACTCCGTCACACGGACACCGGACTCCCCTCCGTCACGGAGAAATCGGCCTCCCCTCCGTTACACGGACACAGGACTCCCTTCCGTGACACGAACACAGGACTCCCTTCCGTCACACAGACACCGGACTCCACTCTGTCACGGAGAAACCAGCCTCCCCTCCGTTACACGGACACAGGACTCCCTTCCGTGACACGGACACACGACTCCCTTCCGTCACACGGACACTGGACTCCCTTCCGTGACACGGACACAGGACTCCATTCCGTGACACTGACACCGGACTCCCCTCCGTCACACGGACACCAGACTCCCTTCCGTGACACGGACACCGGACTCCCCTCCGTCACACGGACACCGGACTCCCCTCCGTCACATGGACTCCTGCCTCCCCTCCCTCACGGAGAAACTGGATTCCCCTCCGTCAAACGGACACCGGACTCCCCTCCGTCATGGAGAAATCGGCCTCCACTCCGTCACACGGACACCAGACTCCCCTCCGTCACGGAGAAAGCGGACTCCCCTCCGTCACACGGACACCGGACTCCCCTCAGTCACACGGACACCAGCCTCCACTCCGTCACGGAGAAACCGGACTCCCCTCGGTCACATGGACACCAGATTCCCTTCCGTCACACGGAACCAAGCCTCCACTCCGTCTCACGCACACCGGACTACCCTCCGTCTCACGGACACCGAACTCCCCTCCATCACACAGACAACTGCCTCCCCTCCGTCACGGAGAAACTGGACTCCACCCCATCACACGGATACCAGCCTCCCCTCCGTCACACAGACACAGGACTCCCCTCCGTTACACAGACACCGGACTCCCCTCCGTCACACGGACACCGGACTCCCCTCCGTCACACGGACACCGGACTCCCCTCCGTTACACAGACACCGGACTCCCCTCCGTCACACAGACACCGGACTCCCCTCTGTCACACAGAAACCGGACACCCCTCCGTCACACGGACACCGGACTCCCCTCCGTCAAGGAGAAACCTGACTCCACTCCGTCACATGGAAACCAGCCTCCACTCCGTCACGGAGAAACCAGCCTCCCCTCCGTCACACGGACACCGGACTCCCCTCTGTCACACGGACACCGGACTCCCCTCCGTCACGGAGAAACCGGCCTCCCCTCCGTCACACGGAAACCAGCCTCCCCTCCGTCACGGAGAAACCGGCCTCCCCTCCAACACACAGACACAGGCCTCCCTTCCGTGACACGGACACCGGACTCCCCTCCGTCACTCGGAAACCAGCTTCCCCTCCGTCACGGAGAATCCGGCCTCCCCTCCGTCACACGGACACCGGACTCCCTTCCGTGACACGGACACCGGACTCCCCTCCGTCACACGGACACCGCACTCCCCTCCGTCACACGGAAAACAGCCTCCCCTCCGTCACGGAGAAACAAGCCTCTCCTCCATCACATGGACACCGGACTCCCCTCCGTCACACAGACACCTTCCTCCCCTCCATCACACGGATACCGGACTCCCCTCCGTCACGGAGAAACCAGCCTCCCCTCCGTCACACTGACACCGGACTCCCCTCCGTCACACGGAAAACAGCCTCTCCTCCATCACATGGACACCGGACTCCACTCCGTCACACGGACACCGGACTCCCTTCCGTGACACGGACACCGGACTCCCCTCCGTTACACGGACACAGGACTCCCCTCCGTCACATGGACTCCTGCCTCCCCTCCCTCACGGAGAAACTGGATTCCCCTCCGTCAAACGGACACCGGACTCCCCTCCGTCATGGAGAAATCGGCCTCCACTCCGTCACACGGACACCAGACTCCCCTCCGTCACATGGACACCGGACTCCCCTCCCTCACACGGAAACCAGCCTCTGCTCCGTCACGGAGAAACCAGCCTCCGATCTGTCACACGGACACCGGACAACCCTCCGTCACACAGACACCTGCCTCCCCTCCGTCACGGAGAAAGCGGACTCCCCTCCGTCACGGAGAAACCAGCCTCCCCTCCGTCAAACGGACACCGGACTCCCCTCCGTCACGGAGAAATCGGCCTCCCCTCCGTTACACGGACACAGGACTCCCTTCCGTGACACGAACACAGGACTCCCTTCCGTCACACAGACACTGGACTCCACTCTGTCACGGAGAAACCAGCCTCCCCTCCGTTACACGGACACAGGACTCCCTTCCGTGACACGGACACACGACTCCCTTCCGTCACACGGACACTGGACTCCCTTCCGTGACACGGACACAGGACTCCCTTCCGTGACACTGACACCGGACTCCCCTCCGTCACACGGACACCAGACTCCCTTCCGTGACACGGACACCGGACTCCCCTCCGTCACACGGACACCGGACTCCCCTCCGTCACATGGACTCCTGCCTCCCCTCCCTCACGGAGAAACGGGATTCCCCTCCGTCAAACGGACACCGGACTCCCCTCCGTCATGGAGAAATCGGCCTCCACTCCGTCACACGGACACCAGACTCCCCTCCGTCACATGGACACCGGACTCCCCTCCCTCACACGGAAACCAGCCTCCGCTCCGTCACGGAGAAACCAGCCTCCGATCTGTCACACGGACACCGGACAACCCTCCGTCACACAGACACCTGCCTCCCCTCCGTCACGGAGAAAGCGGACTCCCCTCCGTCACGGAGAAACCAGCCTCCCGTCCATCACACGGACACCGGACTCCCCTCCGTCACATGGACTCCTGCCTCCCCTCCCTCATGGAGAAACTGGATTCCCCTCCGTCAAACGGACACCGGACTCCCCTCCGTCACGGAGAAAGCGGACTCCCCTCCGTCACGGCGAAACCAGCCTCCCCTCCGTCACACGGATACAGGACTCCCTTCCGTCACACGGACACCGAACTCCCCTCCGTCACACGGAAAACAGCCTCCACTCCGTCACGGAGAAACCAGCCTCCCCTCCATCACACGGACACCTGCCTCCCCTCCGTCACGGAGAAACCGGCCACCACTCCGTCACATGGAAACCAGCCTCCACTCCGTCACGGAGAAACCAGCATCCCCTCCGTCACACGGACACCAGACTCCCCTCCGTCACGGAGAAACAGGACACCCCTCCGTCACGTAGAAACCGAACTCCGCTCCATCACACAGACACCTGCCTCCCCTCCGTCACGGAGAAAGCGGACTCCCCTCCGTCACGGCGAAACCAGCCTCCCCTCCGTCACACGGATACAGGACTCCCTTCCGTCACACGGACACCGAACTCCCCTCCGTCACACGGAAAACAGCCTCCACTCCGTCACGGAGAAACCAGCCTCCCCTCCATCACACGGACACCTGCCTCCCCTCCGTCACGGAGAAACCGGCCACCACTCCGTCACATGGAAACCAGCCTCCACTCCGTCACGGAGAAACCAGCATCCCCTCCGTCACACGGACACCAGACTCCCCTCCGTCACGGAGAAACAGGACACCCCTCCGTCACGTAGAAACCTAACTCCGCTCCATCACACGGACACCTGCCTCCCCTCCGTCACGGAGAAACCAGCCTCCACTCCGTCACGGAGAAACTGGCCTCCCCTCCGTCACACGAAACCGGACTCACCTCCGTCACACGGACACCAGACACCCCTCCGTCACTCGGACACTGGACTCCCCTCCGTCACACAGAAACCGGACTCCCCTCCGTCACACAGAAACCGGACTCCGCTCCATCACGGAGAAACCGGAGTCCCCTCCGTCACAATGAAACCGGACTGCCCTCCATCACACGGAAACCGGTCTCCCCTCCGTCACACGGACACTGGACTCCACTCCGTCTCACGGACACCGGACTGCCCACCGTCTCACGGACACCGGACTCCCCTCCGTCACACGGACAACTGCCTCCCCACCGTCACGAAGAAACCTGAGTCCCCTCCGTCACACGGAAACGGGACTCACCTCCCTCACACCGACACCTGACCCCTCTGTCACACGGACACCAGACTCCACTCTGTCACACGGACACGGGACTCCCCTCCATCACACGGACACGGGACTCCCCTCCGTCACATGGACACCTGCCTCCCCTCCGTCACGGAGAAACTGGACTCCTCTCCGTCACATGGAAACCGGCCTCCCCTTCATCACACGGAAAGCGGCCTACCCTACGTCACGGAGAAACTGGACTCCACTCCGTCACACGGACACCGGACTCCCCACTGTCACACTGAAACCGGTCTCCCCTCCGTCACACGAAACCGGACTCACCTTCGTCACACGGACACCGGACTCCCCTCCGTCACACGAAACCGGACTCACCTCCGTCACACGGACACCGGACTCCCCTCCGTCACACGCTTACCAGCCTCCCCTCCGTCACGGAGAAACCAGTCTCCCCTCCGTCAAACTGACACCGGACTCCCCTCCGTCACACAGACACCAGACACCCCTCCGTCACACGGACACCGGACTCCACTCCGTCTCACGGACACCAGACTGCCCACCGTCTCACGGACACCGGACTCCCCTCCGTCACACGGACAACTGCCTCCCCACCGTCACGAAGAAACCTGAGTCCCCTCCGTCACATTGAAACGGGACTCACCTCCCTCACACCGACACCTGACCCCTCTGTCACACGGACACCAGACTCCACTCTGTCACACGGACACGGGACTCCCCTCCATCACACGGACACGGGACTCCCCTCCGTCACATGGACACCTGCCTCCCCTCCGTCACGGAGAAACTGGACTCCTCTCCGTCACAAGGACACCAGACAACCCTCCGTCACACAGACACCTGCCTCCCCTCCGTCACAGAGAAACTGGACACCCCTCCGTCACGGAGAAACCAGCCTCCCGTCCGTATCACGGACACCGGACTCCCCTCCGTCACACGGACACCTGCCTCCCCTCCGTCACGGAGAAACCGGCCTCCACTCCGTCACATGGAAACCAGCCTCCACTCCGTCACGGAGAAACCAGCATCCCCTCCATCACACGGACACCAGACTCCCCTCCGTCACGGAGAAACAGGACACCCCTCCGTCACGTAGAAACCGAACTCCGCTCCATCACACGGGCACCTGCCTCCCCTCTGTCACGGAGAAACCGGCCTCCACTCCGTCACACGGAAACCAGCCTCCACTCCGTCACGGAGAAACTGGCCTCCCCTCCGTCACACGAAACCGGACTCACCTCCGTCACACGGACACCAGACTCCCCTCTGTCACTTGGACACTGGACTCCCCTCCTTCACACAGAAACCGGACTCCCCTCCGTCACACAGAAACCGGACTCCGCTCCGTCACGGAGAAACCGGAGTCCCCTCCGTCACAATGAAACCGGACTGCCCTCCATCACACGGAAACCGGTCTCCCCTCCGTCACACGGACACTGGACTCCACTCCGTCTCACGGACACCCGACTGCCCACCGTCTCACGGACACCGGACTCCCCTCCGTCACACGGACAACTGCCTCCCCACCGTCACGAAGAAACCTGAGTCCCCTCCGTCACACGGAAACGGGATTCACCTCCCTCACACCGACACCTGACCCCTCTGTCACACAGACACCAGACTCCACTCTGTCACACGGACACGGGACTCCCCTCCATCACACGGACACGGGACTCCCCTCCGTCACATGGACACCTGCCTCCCCTCCGTCACAGAGAAACTGGACTCCTCTCCGTCACACGGAAACCGGCCTCCCCATCGTCACACGGAAAGCGGCCTACCCTACGTCACGGAGAAACTGGACTCCACTCCGTCACACGGACACCGGACTCCCCACTGTCACACTGAAACCGGTCTCCCCTCCGTCACACGAAACCGGACTCACCTTCGTCACACGGACACCGGACTCCCCTCCGTCACACGAAACCGGACTCACCTCCGTCACACGGACACCGGACTCCCCTCCGTCACACGCTTACCAGCCTCCCCTCTGTCACGGAGAAACCAGTCTCCCCTCCGTCAAACTGACACCGTACTCCCCTCCATCACACAGACACCAGACACCCCTCCGTCACACGGACACCGGACTCCCCTCCGTCACACGGAAACCAGTCTCCCCTTCGTCACGGAGAAACCAGCCTCCCCTCCGTCACACGGAAACCGGACACCCCTCCGTCACATGGAAACCAGCCTCCACTCCGTCACGGAGAAACCAGCATCCCCTCCGTCACACGGACACCAGACTCCCCTCCGTCACGGAGAAACAGGACACCCCTCCGTCACACGAAACCGGACTCACCTCCGTCACACGGACACCGGACTCCCCTCCGTCACACGCTTACCAGCCTCCCCTCCGTCACGGCGACACCAGCCTCCCCTCCGTCACACGGATACAGGACTCCCTTCCGTCACACGGACACCGGACTCCCCTCCGTCACACGGAAAACAGCCTCCACTCCGTCACGGAGAAACCAGCCTCCCCTCCGTCACACGGACACCTGCCTCCCCTCCGTCACGGAGAAACCGGCCTCCACTCCATCACATGGAAACCAGCCTCCACTCCGTCACGGAGAAACCAGCATCCCCTCCGTCACACGGACACCAGACTCCCCTCCGTTACGGAGAAACAGGACACCCCTCCGTCACGTAGAAACCGAACTCCGCGCCATCACACGGACACCTGCCTCCCCTCCGTCACGGAGAAACCGGCCTCCACTCCGTCACACGGAAACCAGCCTCCACTCCGTCACGGAGAAACTGGCCTCCCCTCCGTCACACGAAACCGGACTCACCTCCGTCACACGGACACCAGACTCCCCTCCGTCACTCGGACACTGGACTCCCCTCCGTCACACAGAAACCGGACTCCGCTCCGTCACGGAGAAACCGGAGTCCCCTCCGTCACAATGAAACCGGACTGCCCTCCATCACACGGAAACCGGTCTCCCCTCCGTCACACGGACACTGGACTCCACTCCGTCTCACGGACACCGGACTGCCCACCGTCTCACGGACACCGGACTCCCCTCCGTCACACGGACAACTGCCACCCCACCGTCACGAAGAAACCTGAGTCCCCTCCGTCACACGGAAACGGGACTCACCTCCCTCACACCGACACCTGACCCCTCTGTCACACGGACACCAGACTCCACTCTGTCACACGGACACGGGACTCCCCTCCATCACACGGACACGGGACTCCCCTCCGTCACATGGACACCTGCCTCACCTCCGTCACGGAGAAACTGGACTCCTCTCCGTCACACGGAAACCGGCCTCCCCTTCATCACACGGAAAGCGGCCTACCCTACGTCACGGAGAAACTGGACTCCACTCCGTCACATGGACACCGAACTCCCCACTGTCACACTGAAACCGGTCTCCCCTCCGTCACACGAAACCGGACTCACCTTCGTCACACGGACACCGGACTCCCCTCCGTCACACGAAACCGGACTCACCTCCGTCACACGGACACCGGACTCCCCTCCGTCACACGCTTACCAGCCTCCCCTCCGTCACGGAGAAACCAGTCTCCCCTCCGTCAAACTGACACCGGACTCCCCTCCGTCACACAGACACCAGACACCCCTCCGTCACACGGACACCGGACTCCCCTCCGTCACGCAGAAACCGGACTCCGATCTGTCACACGGACACCGGACTCCCCTCCGTCACACGGAAACCAGCCTCCCCTTCGTCACGGAGAAACCAGCCTCCCCTCCGTCACACGGACACCGGACTCTCCTCGATCACCCGGACACCAGCCTCCCCTCCGTCACGGAGAAACCGGACTCCCCTCCGTCACGGAGAAACCAGCCTCCCGTCCGTCTCACGGACAGCGGACTCCCCTCCGTCACACGGACACCGCCTCCCCTCCCTCACGGAGAAACCGGAGTCCCCTCCGTCACGAAGAAACCAGCCTCCCCTCCATCACATGGACACCGGACTCCCCTCTGTCACACGGACAACGGACTCCCATCTGTCATGGAGAAACTGGCCTCCCCTCCGTCACATGGACAATGGACTCCCTTCTGTGGCATAAACACCAGACTCCCCTCCATCACACGGACACCGGACTCCCCTCCATCACACGGAAACCATCCTCCCCTCCGTCATGGAGAAACCAGCATCCCCTCTGTCTCACGGACACCGGACTCCCCTCCGTCACGGAGAAACCGGCCTCCACTCCGTAACACGGAAACCAGCCTCCCCTCCGTCACACGGACGCCGAACTCCCCTCCGTCACACGGAAACCAGACTCCCCTCTGTCACAGAGAAACCAGCCTCCCCTCCATCACAAGGACACCGGACAACCCTCCATCACACAGACACCTGCCTCCCCTCCGTCACAGAGAAACCGGACACCCCTCCATCATGGAGAAACCGGACTCCGCTCCATCAAACGGAAACCAGCCCTCCCTCCATCACAGAGAAACTGGCCTCCACTACGTCACACGGACACCGGACTCCCTTCTGTCACACGGAAACCAGCCTCCCCTCCGTCACCGAGACATCAGAGACCCCTCCATCACACGGACACCGGACTCCCTTCCGTCACATGGACACCAGACTCCCCTCCATCACACGGACACCGGACTCCCTTCCGTCACATGGAAACCGGCCTCCACTCCGTCACACGGAAACCAGACTCCCCTCCGTCACATGGACGCCGAACTCCCCTCCGTCACACGGAAACCAGACTCCCCTCTGTCACGGAGAAACCCGCCTCCCCTCCATCATAAGGACACCGGACAACTCTCCGTCACACAGACACCTGCCACCCCTCCGTCACAGAGAAACTGGTCACCCCTCCATCATGGAGAAACCGGACTCCGCTCCATCAAACGGAAACCAGCCCTCCCTCCATCACAGAGAAACTGGCATCCACTACGTCACACGGACACCGGACTCCCTTCTATCACACGGAAACCAGACTCCCCTCCGTCACGGAGACACCAGACTCCCCTCCATCACACGGACAACGGACTCCCCTCCGTTACACGCTTACCAGCCTCCCCTCCGTCACGGAGAAATCTGCCTCCCCTCCGTCAAACGGACACCGGACTCCCATCCGTCACACAGACACCAGACTCCCCTCCGTCACACGGACACAGGACTCCCCTCCGTCACACGGACACTGGACTCCACTCCGTCTCACGGACACCCGACTGCCCACCGTCTCACGGACACCGGACTCCCCTCCGTCACACGGACAACTGCCTCCCCACCGTCACGAAGAAACCTGAGTCCCCTCCGTCACACGGAAACGGGATTCACCTCCCTCACACCGACACCTGACCCCTCTGTCACACAGACACCAGACTCCACTCTGTCACACGGACACGGGACTCCCCTCCATCACACGGACACGGGACTCCCCTCCGTCACATGGACACCTGCCTCCCCTCCGTCACAGAGAAACTGGACTCCTCTCCGTCACACGGAAACCGGCCTCCCCATCGTCACACGGAAAGCGGCCTACCCTACGTCACGGAGAAACTGGACTCCACTCCGTCACACGGACACCGGACTCCCCTCCGTCACACGAAACCGGACTCACCTTCGTCACACGGACACCGGACTCCCCTCCGTCACACGAAACCGGACTCCCTTCCGTCACATGGAAACCGGCCTCCACTCCGTCACACGGAAACCAGACTCCCCTCCGTCACATGGACGCCGAACTCCCCTCCGTCACACGGACACCGGACTGCCCACCGTCTCACGGACACCGGACTCCCCTCCGTCACTCGGACACTGGACTCCCCTCCGTCACACAGAAACCGGACTCCGCTCCGTCACGGAGAAACCGGAGTCCCCTCCGTCACAATGAAACCGGACTGCCCTCCATCACACGGAAACCGGTCTCCCCTCCGTCACACGGACACTGGACTCCACTCCGTCTCACGGACACCGGACTGCCCACCGTCTCACGGACACCGGACTCCCCTCCGTCACACGGACAACTGCCACCCCACCGTCACGAAGAAACCTGAGTCCCCTCCGTCACACGGAAACGGGATTCACCTCCCTCACACCGACACCTGACCCCTCTGTCACACAGACACCAGACTCCACTCTGTCACACGGACACGGGACTCCCCTCCATCACACGGACACGGGACTCCCCTCCGTCACATGGACACCTGCCTCACCTCCGTCACGGAGAAACTGGACTCCTCTCCGTCACACGGAAACCGGCCTCCCCTTCATCACACGGAAAGCGGCCTACCCTACGTCACGGAGAAACTGGACTCCACTCCGTCACATGGACACCGAACTCCCCACTGTCACACTGAAACCGGTCTCCCCTCCGTCACACGAAACCGGACTCACCTTCGTCACACGGACACCGGACTCCCCTCCGTCACACGAAACCGGACTCACCTCCGTCACACGGACACCGGACTCCCCTCCGTCACACGCTTACCAGCCTCCCCTCCGTCACGGAGAAACCAGTCTCCCCTCCGTCAAACTGACACCGGACTCCCCTCCGTCACACAGACACCAGACACCCCTCCGTCACACGGACACCGGACTCCCCTCCGTCACGCAGAAACCGGACTCCGATCTGTCACACGGACACCGGACTCCCCTCCGTCACACGGAAACCAGCCTCCCCTTCGTCACGGAGAAACCAGCCTCCCCTCCGTCACACGGACACCGGACTCTCCTCGATCACCCGGACACCAGCCTCCCCTCCGTCACGGAGAAACCGGACTCCCCTCCGTCACGGAGAAACCAGCCTCCCGTCCGTCTCACGGACAGCGGACTCCCCTCCGTCACACGGACACCGCCTCCCCTCCCTCACGGAGAAACCGGAGTCCCCTCCGTCACGAAGAAACCAGCCTCCCCTCCATCACATGGACACCGGACTCCCCTCTGTCACACGGACAACGGACTCCCATCTGTCATGGAGAAACTGGCCTCCCCTCCGTCACATGGACAATGGACTCCCTTCTGTGGCATAAACACCAGACTCCCCTCCATCACACGGACACCGGACTCCCCTCCATCACACGGAAACCATCCTCCCCTCCGTCATGGAGAAACCAGCATCCCCTCTGTCTCACGGACACCGGACTCCCCTCCGTCACGGAGAAACCGGCCTCCACTCCGTAACACGGAAACCAGCCTCCCCTCCGTCACACGGACGCCGAACTCCCCTCCGTCACACGGAAACCAGACTCCCCTCTGTCACAGAGAAACCAGCCTCCCCTCCATCACAAGGACACCGGACAACCCTCCATCACACAGACACCTGCCTCCCCTCCGTCACAGAGAAACCGGACACCCCTCCATCATGGAGAAACCGGACTCCGCTCCATCAAACGGAAACCAGCCCTCCCTCCATCACAGAGAAACTGGCCTCCACTACGTCACACGGACACCGGACTCCCTTCTGTCACACGGAAACCAGCCTCCCCTCCGTCACCGAGACATCAGAGACCCCTCCATCACACGGACACCGGACTCCCTTCCGTCACATGGACACCAGACTCCCCTCCATCACACGGACACCGGACTCCCTTCCGTCACATGGAAACCGGCCTCCACTCCGTCACACGGAAACCAGACTCCCCTCCGTCACATGGACGCCGAACTCCCCTCCGTCACACGGAAACCAGACTCCCCTCTGTCACGGAGAAACCCGCCTCCCCTCCATCATAAGGACACCGGACAACTCTCCGTCACACAGACACCTGCCACCCCTCCGTCACAGAGAAACTGGTCACCCCTCCATCATGGAGAAACCGGACTCCGCTCCATCAAACGGAAACCAGCCCTCCCTCCATCACAGAGAAACTGGCATCCACTACGTCACACGGACACCGGACTCCCTTCTATCACACGGAAACCAGACTCCCCTCCGTCACGGAGACACCAGACTCCCCTCCATCACACGGACAACGGACTCCCCTCCGTTACACGCTTACCAGCCTCCCCTCCGTCACGGAGAAATCTGCCTCCCCTCCGTCAAACGGACACCGGACTCCCATCCGTCACACAGACACCAGACTCCCCTCCGTCACACGGACACAGGACTCCCCTCCGTCACACGGACACTGGACTCCACTCCGTCTCACGGACACCCGACTGCCCACCGTCTCACGGACACCGGACTCCCCTCCGTCACACGGACAACTGCCTCCCCACCGTCACGAAGAAACCTGAGTCCCCTCCGTCACACGGAAACGGGATTCACCTCCCTCACACCGACACCTGACCCCTCTGTCACACAGACACCAGACTCCACTCTGTCACACGGACACGGGACTCCCCTCCATCACACGGACACGGGACTCCCCTCCGTCACATGGACACCTGCCTCCCCTCCGTCACAGAGAAACTGGACTCCTCTCCGTCACACGGAAACCGGCCTCCCCATCGTCACACGGAAAGCGGCCTACCCTACGTCACGGAGAAACTGGACTCCACTCCGTCACACGGACACCGGACTCCCCTCCGTCACACGAAACCGGACTCACCTTCGTCACACGGACACCGGACTCCCCTCCGTCACACGAAACCGGACTCACCTCCGTCACACGGACACCGGACTCCCCTCCGTCACACGCTTACCAGCCTCCCCTCTGTCACGGAGAAACCAGTCTCCCCTCCGTCAAACTGACACCGTACTCCCCTCCATCACACAGACACCAGACACCCCTCCGTCACACGGACACCGGACTCCCCTCCGTCACACGGAAACCAGCCTCCCCTTCGTCACGGAGAAACCAGCCTCCCCTCCGTCACACGGAAACCGGACACCCCTCCGTCACATGGAAACCAGCCTCCACTCCGTCACGGAGAAACCAGCATCCCCTCCGTCACACGGACACCAGACTCCCCTCCGTCACGGAGAAACAGGACACCCCTCCGTCACACGAAACCGGACTCACCTCCGTCACACGGACACCGGACTCCCCTCCGTCACACGCTTACCAGCCTCCCCTCCGTCACGGCGAAACCAGCCTCCCCTCCGTCACACGGATACAGGACTCCCTTCCGTCACACGGACACCAGACTCCCCTCCGTCACACGGAAAACAGCCTCCACTCCGTCACGGAGAAACCAGCCTCCCCTCCGTCACACGGACACCTGCCTCCCCTCCGTCACGGAGAAACCGGCCTCCACTCCATCACATGGAAACCAGCCTCCACTCCGTCACGGAGAAACCAGCATCCCCTCCGTCACACGGACACCAGACTCCCCTCCGTTACGGAGAAACAGGACACCCCTCCGTCACGTAGAAACCGAACTCCGCTCCATCACACGGACACCTGCCTCCCCTCCGTCACGGAGAAACCGGCCTCCACTCCGTCACACGGAAACCAGCCTCCACTCCGTCACAGAGAAACTGGCCTCCCCTCCGTCACACGAAACCGGACTCACCTCCGTCACACGGACACCAGACTCCCCTCCGTCACTCGGACACTGGACTCCCCTCCGTCACACAGAAACCGGACTCCGCTCCGTCACGGAGAAACCGGAGTCCCCTCCGTCACAATGAAACCGGACTGCCCTCCATCACACGGAAACCGGTCTCCCCTCCGTCACACGGACACTGGACTCCACTCCGTCTCACGGACACCGGACTGCCCACCGTCTCACGGACACCGGACTCCCCTCCGTCACACGGACAACTGCCACCCCACCGTCACGAAGAAACCTGAGTCCCCTCCGTCACACGGAAACGGGACTCACCTCCCTCACACCGACACCTGACCCCTCTGTCACACGGACACCAGACTCCACTCTGTCACACGGACACGGGACTCCCCTCCATCACACGGACACGGGACTCCCCTCCGTCACATGGACACCTGCCTCACCTCCGTCACGGAGAAACTGGACTCCTCTCCGTCACACGGAAACCGGCCTCCCCTTCGTCACACGGAAAGCGGCCTACCCTACGTCACGGAGAAACTGGACTCCACTCCGTCACATGGACACCGGACTCCCCACTGTCACACTGAAACCGGTCTCCCCTCCGTCACACGAAACCGGACTCACTTTCGTCACACGGACACCGGACTCCCCTCCGTCACACGAAACCGGACTCACCTCCGTCACACGGACACCGGACTCCCCTCCGTCACACGCTTACCAGCCTCCCCTCCGTCACGGAGAAACCAGTCTCCCCTCCGTCAAACTGACACCGGACTCCCCTCCGTCACACAGACACCAGACACCCCTCCGTCACACGGACACCGGACTCCCCTCCGTCACACGGAAACCAGCCTCCCCTTCGTCACGGAGAAACCAGCCTCCCCTCCGTCACACGGACACCGGACTCTCCTCGATCACCCGGACACCAGCCTCCCCTCCGTCACGGAGAAACCGGACTCCCCTCCGTCACGGAGAAACCAGCCTCCCGTCCGTCTCACGGACAGCGGACTCCCCTCCGTCACACGGACACCGCCTCCCCTCCCTCACGGAGAAACAGGAGTCCCCTCCGTCACGAAGGAACCAGCCTCCCCTCCATCACATGGACACCGGACTCCCCTCTGTCACACGGACAACGGACTCCCATCTGTCATGGAGAAACTGGCCTCCCCTCCGTCACATGGACAATGGACTCCCTTCTGTGGCATAGACACCAGACTCCCCTCCATCACACGGACACCGGACGCCCCTCCATCACACGGAAACCATCCTCCCCTCCGTCACGGAGAAATCAGCCTCCCCTCCGTCACACGGACACCGGACAACCCTCCGTCACGGAGAAACCAGCATCCCCTCTGTCTCACGGACACCGGACTCCCCTCCGTCACGGAGAAACCGGCCTCCACTCCGTAACACGGAAACCAGCCTCCCCTCCGTCACACGGACGCCGAACTACCCTCCGTCACACGGAAACCAGACTCCCCTCTGTCACAGAGAAACCAGACTCCCCTCCATCACAAGGACACCGGACAACCCTCCATCACACAGACACCTGCCTCCCCTCCGTCACAGAGAAACCGGACACCACTCCATCAAACGGAAACCAGCCCTCCCTCCATCACAGAGAAACTGGCCTCCACTACGTCACACGGACACCGGACTCCCTTCTGTCACACGGAAACCAGCCTCCCCTCCGTCACCGAGACATCAGAGACCCCTCCATCACACGGACACCGGACTCCCTTCCGTCACATGGACACCAGACTCCCCTCCATCACACGGACACCGGACTCCCTTCCGTCACATGGAAACCGGCCTCCACTCCGTCACACGGAAACCAGACTCCCCTCCGTCACATGGACGCCGAACTCCCCTCCGTCACACGGAAACCAGACTCCCCTCTGTCACGGAGAAACCCGCCTCCCCTCCATCATAAGGACACCGGACAACCCTCCGTCACACAGACACCTGCCACCCCTCCGTCACAGAGAAACTGGTCACCCCTCCATCATGGAGAAACCGGACTCCGCTCCATCAAACGGAAACCAGCCCTCCCTCCATCACAGAGAAACTGGCATCCACTACGTCACACGGACACCGGACTCCCTTCTATCACACGGAAACCAGACTCCCCTCCGTCACGGAGACACCAGACTCCCCTCCGTCACACGGACACAGGACTACCCTCCGTCACACGGACACTGGACTACCCTCCGTCACTCGGACACCGGACTCCCATCCGTCACACAGACACCAGACTCCCCTCCGTCACACGGACACTGGACTACCCTCCGTCACACGGACACTGGACTACCCTCCGTCACACGGACACCGGACACCCCTCCGTCACACGGAAACCGGACTCGCCTCCATCACACGGACACCGGTCTCCCCTCCGTCAAGGAGAAACCGGACTCCGATCTGTCACACGGACACCGGACTCCCCTCCGTCACACGGAAACCAGCCTCCCCTCCGTCACACGGACACCGTACTCCCCTCCGTCAAGGAGAAATCGGCCTCCACTCCGTCAAGGAGAAACCAGCCTCCCCTCCGTCACACGGACACCGGACTCCCCTCCATCACATGGACACCGGACTCCCCTCCGTCACACGGACAACGGACTCCCCTCTGTCACGGAGAAACTGGCCTCCCCTCCGTCACATGGACACCGGACTCCCTTCTGTGGCACAGACACCAGACTCCCCTCCATCACACGGACACCGGACTCCCCTCCATCACACGGAAACCATCCTCCCCTCCGTCACGGAGAAATCAGCCTCCCCTCCATCACACGGACACCGGACAACCCTCCGTCACACAGACATCTGCCTCCCCTCCGTCACGGAGAAACCAGCATCCCCTCCGTCTCACGGACGCCGAACTCTCCTCCGTCACGGAGAAACCAGCCTCCCCTCCATCACAAGGACACCGGACAACCCTCCGTCACACAGACACCTGCCTCCCCTCCGTCACAGAGAAACTGGACACCCCTCCATCATGGAGAAACCGGACTCCGCTCCATCAAACGGAAACCAGCCTTCCCTCCATCACAGAGAAACTGTCCTCCACTACGTCACACGGACACCGGACTCCCTTCTGCCACACGGAAACCAACCTCCCCTCCATCACACGGACACCGGACTCCCTTCTGCCACACGGACACCGGACTCCCCTCCGTCACGGAGACACCAGACTCCCCTCCATCACACGGACACCGGACTCCCTTCCGTCACATGGACACCGGACTCCCCTCCGTCACGGAGACACCAGACTCACCTCCGTCACACGGAAACCAGACTCCCCTCCATCACGGAGAAACCAGGCTCCCCTCCGTCACGGAGACACCAGACTCCCCTCCATCACACGGACACCGGACTCCCTTCCGTCACATGGACACCGGACTCCGCTCCGTCACACGGACACTGGACTCCCTTCCGTCACACAGACACCGGACTCCCTTCCGTCACACGGACACCGGACACCCCTCCGTCACGGAGAAACCCGCCTCCCCTCCGACACACGGACACCTGCCTCCCCTCCGTCACGGAGAAACTGGACTCCCCTCCGTCACACCGACACCTGACCCCTCTGTCACACAGAAACCGGACTCCGCTCCGTCACGGAGAAACCGGACTCCCTTCCGTCACACTGAAACCGGACTCCCCTCCGTCACAATGAAACCGGTCTCCCCTCCGTCACAATGAAACCGGACTGCCCTCCGTCACACGGAAACCAGCCTCCCCTCCGCCACGGAGACACCAGACTCCCCTCCGTCACACGGAAACCAGCCTCCCCTCCATCACGGAGAAACCAGCCTCCCATCCGTCACGGAGAAAACAGCCTCCCCTCCATCACATGGACACCGGACTCCCCTCGGTCACACGGACAACGGACTCCCCTCTGTCATGGAGAAACTGGCCTACCCTCCGTCACACGGACACCGGACTCCCCTCCGTCACGGAGAAACCAGCCTCCCCTCCATCACAAGGACACCGGACAACCCTCCGTCACACAGACACCTGCCTCCCCTCCGTCACAGAGAAACTGGACACCACTCCATCATGGAGAAACAGGACTCCGCTCCATCAAACGGAAACCAGCCTTCCCTCCGTCACGGAGAAACCAGCATCCCCTCCGTCACACGGACACCAGACTCCCCTCCGTTACGGAGAAACAGGACACCCCTCCGTCACGTAGAAACCGAACTCCGCTCCATCACACGGACACCTGCCTCCCCTCCGTCACGGAGAAACCGGCCTCCACTCCGTCACACGGAAACCAGCCTCCACTCCGTCACAGAGAAACTGGCCTCCCCTCCGTCACACGAAACCGGACTCACCTCCGTCACACGGACACCAGACTCCCCTCCGTCACTCGGACACTGGACTCCCCTCCGTCACACAGAAACCGGACTCCGCTCCGTCACGGAGAAACCGGAGTCCCCTCCGTCACAATGAAACCGGACTGCCCTCCATCACACGGAAACCGGTCTCCCCTCCGTCACACGGACACTGGACTCCACTCCGTCTCACGGACACCGGACTGCCCACCGTCTCACGGACACCGGACTCCCCTCCGTCACACGGACAACTGCCACCCCACCGTCACGAAGAAACCTGAGTCCCCTCCGTCACACGGAAACGGGACTCA
Source organism: Hypanus sabinus (assembly GCF_030144855.1). Taxonomy (NCBI): domain Eukaryota; kingdom Metazoa; phylum Chordata; class Chondrichthyes; order Myliobatiformes; family Dasyatidae; genus Hypanus; species Hypanus sabinus. The sequence goes on along the minus strand of NW_026780362.1, from coordinate 21,276 downwards.
CCTCCCTCACACCGACACCTGACCCCTCTGTCACACGGACACCAGACTCCACTCTGTCACACGGACACGGGACTCCCCTCCATCACACGGACACGGGACTCCCCTCCGTCACATGGACACCTGCCTCACCTCCGTCACGGAGAAACTGGACTCCTCTCCGTCACACGGAAACCGGCCTCCCCTTCGTCACACGGAAAGCGGCCTACCCTACGTCACGGAGAAACTGGACTCCACTCCGTCACATGGACACCGGACTCCCCACTGTCACACTGAAACCGGTCTCCCCTCCGTCACACGAAACCGGACTCACTTTCGTCACACGGACACCGGACTCCCCTCCGTCACACGAAACCGGACTCACCTCCGTCACACGGACACCGGACTCCCCTCCGTCACACGCTTACCAGCCTCCCCTCCGTCACGGAGAAACCAGTCTCCCCTCCGTCAAACTGACACCGGACTCCCCTCCGTCACACAGACACCAGACACCCCTCCGTCACACGGACACCGGACTCCCCTCCGTCACACGGAAACCAGCCTCCCCTTCGTCACGGAGAAACCAGCCTCCCCTCCGTCACACGGACACCGGACTCTCCTCGATCACCCGGACACCAGCCTCCCCTCCGTCACGGAGAAACCGGACTCCCCTCCGTCACGGAGAAACCAGCCTCCCGTCCGTCTCACGGACAGCGGACTCCCCTCCGTCACACGGACACCGCCTCCCCTCCCTCACGGAGAAACAGGAGTCCCCTCCGTCACGAAGGAACCAGCCTCCCCTCCATCACATGGACACCGGACTCCCCTCTGTCACACGGACAACGGACTCCCATCTGTCATGGAGAAACTGGCCTCCCCTCCGTCACATGGACAATGGACTCCCTTCTGTGGCATAGACACCAGACTCCCCTCCATCACACGGACACCGGACGCCCCTCCATCACACGGAAACCATCCTCCCCTCCGTCACGGAGAAATCAGCCTCCCCTCCGTCACACGGACACCGGACAACCCTCCGTCACGGAGAAACCAGCATCCCCTCTGTCTCACGGACACCGGACTCCCCTCCGTCACGGAGAAACCGGCCTCCACTCCGTAACACGGAAACCAGCCTCCCCTCCGTCACACGGACGCCGAACTACCCTCCGTCACACGGAAACCAGACTCCCCTCTGTCACAGAGAAACCAGACTCCCCTCCATCACAAGGACACCGGACAACCCTCCATCACACAGACACCTGCCTCCCCTCCGTCACAGAGAAACCGGACACCACTCCATCAAACGGAAACCAGCCCTCCCTCCATCACAGAGAAACTGGCCTCCACTACGTCACACGGACACCGGACTCCCTTCTGTCACACGGAAACCAGCCTCCCCTCCGTCACCGAGACATCAGAGACCCCTCCATCACACGGACACCGGACTCCCTTCCGTCACATGGACACCAGACTCCCCTCCATCACACGGACACCGGACTCCCTTCCGTCACATGGAAACCGGCCTCCACTCCGTCACACGGAAACCAGACTCCCCTCCGTCACATGGACGCCGAACTCCCCTCCGTCACACGGAAACCAGACTCCCCTCTGTCACGGAGAAACCCGCCTCCCCTCCATCATAAGGACACCGGACAACCCTCCGTCACACAGACACCTGCCACCCCTCCGTCACAGAGAAACTGGTCACCCCTCCATCATGGAGAAACCGGACTCCGCTCCATCAAACGGAAACCAGCCCTCCCTCCATCACAGAGAAACTGGCATCCACTACGTCACACGGACACCGGACTCCCTTCTATCACACGGAAACCAGACTCCCCTCCGTCACGGAGACACCAGACTCCCCTCCGTCACACGGACACAGGACTACCCTCCGTCACACGGACACTGGACTACCCTCCGTCACTCGGACACCGGACTCCCATCCGTCACACAGACACCAGACTCCCCTCCGTCACACGGACACTGGACTACCCTCCGTCACACGGACACTGGACTACCCTCCGTCACACGGACACCGGACACCCCTCCGTCACACGGAAACCGGACTCGCCTCCATCACACGGACACCGGTCTCCCCTACGTCAAGGAGAAACCGGACTCCGATCTGTCACACGGACACCGGACTCCCCTCCGTCACACGGAAACCAGCCTCCCCTCCGTCACACGGACACCGTACTCCCCTCCGTCAAGGAGAAATCGGCCTCCACTCCGTCAAGGAGAAACCAGCCTCCCCTCCGTCACACGGACACCGGACTCCCCTCCATCACATGGACACCGGACTCCCCTCCGTCACACGGACAACGGACTCCCCTCTGTCACGGAGAAACTGGCCTCCCCTCCGTCACATGGACACCGGACTCCCTTCTGTGGCACAGACACCAGACTCCCCTCCATCACACGGACACCGGACTCCCCTCCATCACACGGAAACCATCCTCCCCTCCGTCACGGAGAAATCAGCCTCCCCTCCATCACACGGACACCGGACAACCCTCCGTCACACAGACATCTGCCTCCCCTCCGTCACGGAGAAACCAGCATCCCCTCCGTCTCACGGACAGCGGACTCCCCTCCGTCACGGAGAAACCGGCCTCCACTCCGTCACACGGACGCCGAACTCTCCTCCGTCACGGAGAAACCAGCCTCCCCTCCATCACAAGGACACCGGACAACCCTCCGTCACACAGACACCTGCCTCCCCTCCGTCACAGAGAAACTGGACACCCCTCCATCATGGAGAAACCGGACTCCGCTCCATCAAACGGAAACCAGCCTTCCCTCCATCACAGAGAAACTGTCCTCCACTACGTCACACGGACACCGGACTCCCTTCTGCCACACGGAAACCAACCTCCCCTCCATCACACGGACACCGGACTCCCTTCTGCCACACGGACACCGGACTCCCCTCCGTCACGGAGACACCAGACTCCCCTCCATCACACGGACACCGGACTCCCTTCCGTCACATGGACACCGGACTCCCCTCCGTCACGGAGACACCAGACTCACCTCCGTCACACGGAAACCAGACTCCCCTCCATCACGGAGAAACCAGGCTCCCCTCCGTCACGGAGACACCAGACTCCCCTCCATCACACGGACACCGGACTCCCTTCCGTCACATGGACACCGGACTCCGCTCCGTCACACGGACACTGGACTCCCTTCCGTCACACAGACACCGGACTCCCTTCCGTCACACGGACACCGGACACCCCTCCGTCACGGAGAAACCCGCCTCCCCTCCGACACACGGACACCTGCCTCCCCTCCGTCACGGAGAAACTGGACTCCCCTCCGTCACACCGACACCTGACCCCTCTGTCACACAGAAACCGGACTCCGCTCCGTCACGGAGAAACCGGACTCCCTTCCGTCACACTGAAACCGGACTCCCCTCCGTCACAATGAAACCGGTCTCCCCTCCGTCACAATGAAACCGGACTGCCCTCCGTCACACGGAAACCAGCCTCCCCTCCGCCACGGAGACACCAGACTCCCCTCCGTCACACGGAAACCAGCCTCCCCTCCATCACGGAGAAACCAGCCTCCCATCCGTCACGGAGAAAACAGCCTCCCCTCCATCACATGGACACCGGACTCCCCTCGGTCACACGGACAACGGACTCCCCTCTGTCATGGAGAAACTGGCCTACCCTCCGTCACACGGACACCGGACTCCCCTCCGTCACGGAGAAACCAGCCTCCCCTCCATCACAAGGACACCGGACAACCCTCCGTCACACAGACACCTGCCTCCCCTCCGTCACAGAGAAACTGGACACCACTCCATCATGGAGAAACAGGACTCCGCGCCATCAAACGGAAACCAGCCTTCCCTCCATCACAGAGAAACTGTCCTCCACTACGTCACACGGACACCGGACTCGCTTCTGCCACACGGAAACCAACCTCCCCTCCGTCACGGAGACACCAGACTCCCCTCCATCACACGGACACCGGACTCCCTTCTGTCACATGGACACCGGACTCCCCTCCGTCACGGAGACACCAGACTCACCTCCGTCACACGGAAACCAGACTCCCCTCCATCACGGAGAAACCAGGCTCCCCTCCGTCACGGAGACACCAGACTCCCCTCCATCACACGGACACCGGACTCCCTTCCGTCACATGGACACCGGACTCCCCTCCGTCACACGGACACCGGACTCCCTTCCGTCACACAGACACCGGACTCCCTTCCGTCACACGGACACCGGACTCCCCTCCGTCACGGAGAAACCCGCCTCCCCTCCGACACACGGACACCTGCCTCCCCTCCGTCACGGAGAAACTGGACTCCCCTCCGTCACACCGACACCTGACCACTCTGTCACACAGAAACCGGACTCCGCTCCGTCACGGAGAAACCGGACTCCCCTCCGTCACACTGAAACCGGACTCCCCTCCGTCACAATGAAACCGGTCTCCCCTCCGTCACAATGAAACCGGACTGCCCTCCGTCACACGGACACCGGACTCCCCTCTGTCACACGGAAACCGGACTCCCCTCCGTCACACGGAAACCAGCCTCCCCTCCGCCACGGAGACACCAGACTCCCCTCCGTCACACGGAAACCAGCCTCCCCTCCATCACGGAGAAACCAGCCTCCCATCCGTCACGGAGAAAACAGCCTCCCCTCCATCACATGGACACCGGACTCCCCTCGGTCACATGGACACCGGACTCCCCTCCGTCACACGGAAACCAGCCACCCCTTCGTCACGGAGAAACCAGCCTCCCCTCCGTCACACGGACACCGGACTCCCCTCGGTCACCCGGACACCAGCCTCCCCTCCGTCACGGAGAAGCCGGACTCCCCTCCGTCACGGAGAAACCAGCCTCCCGTCCGTCTCACGGACAGCGGACTCCCCTCTGTCACACGGAGAGTGCCTCCCCTCCCTCACGGAGAAACCGGAGTCCCCTCCATCACGAAGAAACCAGACTCCCCTCCATCACATGGACACCGGACTCCCCTCCGTCACATGGACAACGGACTCCCCTCTGTCACGGAGAAACCAGCCTCCCCTCCATCACAAGGACACCGGACAACCCTCCGTCACACAGACACCTGCCTCCCCTCCCTCACGGAGAAACCGGAGTCCCCTCCGTCACGAAGAAACCAGCCTCCCCTCCATCACATGGACACCGGACTCCCCTCCGTCACACGGACAACGGACTCCCCTCTGTCATGGAGAAACTGGCCTCCCCTCCGTCACATGGACAACGGACTCCCTTCTGTGGCACAGACACCAGACTCCCCTCCATCACACGGACACCGGACGCCCCTCCATCACACGGAAACCATCCTCCCCTCCGTCACGGAGAAATCAGCCTCCCCTCCGTCACACGGACACCGGACAACCTTCCGTCACACAGACACCTGCCTCCCCTCCGTCATGGAGAAACCAGCATCCCCTCTGTCTCACGGACACCGGACTCCCCTCCGTCACGGAGAAACCGGCCTCCACTCCGTCACACGGAAACCAGCCTCCCCTCCGTCACACGGACGCCGAACTCCCCTCCGTCACACGGAAACCAGACTCCCCTCTGTCACGGAGAAACCAGCCTCCCCTCCATCACAAGGACACCGGACAACCCTCCATCACACAGACACCTGCCTCCCCTCCGTCACAGAGAAACCGGACACCCCTCCATCATGGAGAAACCGGACTCCGTTCCATCAAACGGAAACCAGCCCTCCCTCCATCACAGAGAAACTGGCCTCCACTACGTCACACGGACACCGGACTCCCTTCTGTCACACGGAAACCAGCCTCCCCTCCGTCACCGAGACACCAGACTCCCCTCCATCACACGGACACCGGACTCCCTTCTGTCACATGGACACCGGACTCCCATCCGTCACACGGACAACGGACTACCCTCCGTCACACAGACACCAGACTCCCCTCCGTCACATGGACACCGAACTCCCATCCGTCACAAGGACACCGGACTACCCTCCGTCACACAGACACCAGACTCCCCTCCGTCACACGGACACCGGACTACCCTCCGTCACACGGACACCGGACTCGCCTCCGTAACGGAGAAACCAGCCTCCCCTCTGTCACACGGACACCGGACTCCCCTCGGTCACCCGGACACCAGCCTCCCCTCCGTCACGAAGAAACCAGCCTCCCCTCCATCACATGGACACCGGACTCCACTCCGTCACACGGACAACGGACTCCCCTCTGTCATGGAGAAACTGGCCTCCCCTCCGTCACATGGACAACGGACTCCCTTCTGTGGCACAGACACCAGACTCCCCTCCATCACACGGACACCGGACTCCCCTCCATCACACGGAAACCATCGTCCACTCCGTCACGGAGAAATCAGCCTCCCCTCCGTCACACGGACACCGGACAACCCTCCGTCACACGGACACCGGACTCCCCTCGGTCACCCGGACACCAGCCTCCCCTCCATCACGGAGAAACCGGACTCCCCTCCGTCACGGAGAAACCAGCCTCCCGTCCGTCTCACGGACAGCGGACTCCCCTCCATCACACGGACACTGCCTCCCCTCCCTCACGGAGAAACCGGAGTCCCCTCCGTCACGAAGAAACCAGCCTCCCCTCCATCACATGGACACCGGACTCCCCTCCGTCACACGGACAACGGACTCCCCTCTGTCATGGAGAAACTGGCCTCCCCTCCGTCACATAGACAACGGACTCCCTTCTGTGGCACAGTCACCAGATTCCCCTCCATCACACGGACACCGGACTCCCCTCCATCACACGAAAACCATCCTCCACTCCGTCACGGAGAAATCAGCCACCCCTCCGTCACACGGACACCAGACTCCCCTCCATCACACGGACACCGGACTCCCTTCCGTCACATGGACACCGGACTCCCATCCGTCACACGGACACCGGACTACCCTCCGTCACACAGACACCAGACTCCCCTCCGTCACATGGACACCGGACTCCCCTCCGTCACGGAGACACCAGACTCACCTCCGTCACACGGAAACCAGACTCCCCTCCATCACGGAGAAACCAGGCTCCCCTCCGTCACGGAGACACCAGACTCCCCTCCATCACACGGACACCGGACTCCCTTCCGTCACATGGACACCGGACTCCCCTCCGTCACACGGACACCGGACTCCCTTCCGTCACACAGACACCGGACTCCCTTCCGTCACACGGACACCGGACTCCCCTCCGTCACGGAGAAACCCGCCTCCCCTCCGACACACGGACACCTGCCTCCCCTCCGTCACGGAGAAACTGGACTCCCCTCCGTCACACCGACACCTGACCACTCTGTCACACAGAAACCGGACTCCGCTCCGTCACGGAGAAACCGGACTCCCCTCCGTCACACTGAAACCGGACTCCCCTCCATCACAATGAAACCGGTCTCCCCTCCGTCACAATGAAACCGGACTGCCCTCCGTCACACGGACACCGGACTCCCCTCTGTCACACGGAAACCGGACTCCCCTCCGTCACACGGAAACCAGCCTCCCCTCCGCCACGGAGACACCAGACTCCCCTCCGTCACACGGAAACCAGCCTCCCCTCCATCACGGAGAAACCAGCCTCCCATCCGTCACGGAGAAAACAGCCTCCCCTCCATCACATGGACACCGGACTCCCCTCGGTCACATGGACACCGGACTCCCCTCCGTCACACGGAAACCAGCCACCCCTTCGTCACGGAGAAACCAGCCTCCCCTCCGTCACACGGACACCGGACTCCCCTCGGTCACCCGGACACCAGCCTCCCCTCCGTCACGGAGAAGCCGGACTCCCCTCCGTCACGGAGAAACCAGCCTCCCGTCCGTCTCACGGACAGCGGACTCCCCTCTGTCACACGGACAGTGCCTCCCCTCCCTCACGGAGAAACCGGAGTCCCCTCCATCACGAAGAAACCAGACTCCCCTCCATCACATGGACACGGACTCCCCTCCGTCACATGGACAACGGACTCCCCTCTGTCACGGAGAAACCAGCCTCCCCTCCATCACAAGGACACCGGACAACCCTCCGTCACACAGACACCTGCCTCCCCTCCCTCACGGAGAAACCGGAGTCCCCTCCGTCACGAAGAAACCAGCCTCCCCTCCATCACATGGACACCGGACTCCCCTCCGTCACACGGACAACGGACTCCCCTCTGTCATGGAGAAACTGGCCTCCCCTCCGTCACATGGACAACGGACTCCCTTCTGTGGCACAGACACCAGACTCCCCTCCATCACACGGACACCGGACGCCCCTCCATCACACGGAAACCATCCTCCCCTCCGTCACGGAGAAATCAGCCTCCCCTCCGTCACACGGACACCGGACAACCTTCCGTCACACAGACACCTGCCTCCCCTCCGTCATGGAGAAACCAGCATCCCCTCTGTCTCACGGACACCGGACTCCCCTCCGTCACGGAGAAACCGGCCTCCACTCCGTCACACGGAAACCAGCCTCCCCTCCGTCACACGGACGCCGAACTCCCCTCCGTCACACGGAAACCAGACTCCCCTCTGTCACGGAGAAACCAGCCTCCCCTCCATCACAAGGACACCGGACAACCCTCCATCACACAGACACCTGCCTCCCCTCCGTCACAGAGAAACCGGACACCCCTCCATCATGGAGAAACCGGACTCCGTTCCATCAAACGGAAACCAGCCCTCCCTCCATCACAGAGAAACTGGCCTCCACTACGTCACACGGACACCGGACTCCCTTCTGTCACACGGAAACCAGCCTCCCCTCCGTCACCGAGACACCAGACTCCCCTCCATCACACGGACACCGGACTCCCTTCCGTCACATGGACACCGGACTCCCATCCGTCACACGGACAACGGACTACCCTCCGTCACACAGACACCAGACTCCCCTCCGTCACATGGACACCGAACTCCCATCCGTCACAAGGACACCGGACTACCCTCCGTCACACAGACACCAGACTCCCCTCCGTCACACGGACACCGGACTACCCTCCGTCACACGGACACCGGACTCGCCTCCGTAACGGAGAAACCAGCCTCCCCTCTGTCACACGGACACCGGACTCCCCTCGGTCACCCGGACACCAGCCTCCCCTCCGTCACGAAGAAACCAGCCTCCCCTCCATCACATGGACACCGGACTCCACTCCGTCACACGGACAACGGACTCCCCTCTGTCATGGAGAAACTGGCCTCCCCTCCGTCACATGGACAACGGACTCCCTTCTGTGGCACAGACACCAGACTCCCCTCCATCACACGGACACCGGACTCCCCTCCATCACACGGAAACCATCGTCCACTCCGTCACGGAGAAATCAGCCTCCCCTCCGTCACACGGACACCGGACAACCCTCCGTCACACGGACACCGGACTCCCCTCGGTCACCCGGACACCAGCCTCCCCTCCATCACGGAGAAACCGGACTCCCCTCCGTCACGGAGAAACCAGCCTCCCGTCCGTCTCACGGACAGCGGACTCCCCTCCATCACACGGACACTGCCTCCCCTCCCTCACGGAGAAACCGGAGTCCCCTCCGTCACGAAGAAACCAGCCTCCCCTCCATCACATGGACACCGGACTCCCCTCCGTCACACGGACAACGGACTCCCCTCTGTCATGGAGAAACTGGCCTCCCCTCCGTCACATAGACAACGGACTCCCTTCTGTGGCACAGACACCAGATTCCCCTCCGTCACACGGACACCAGACTCCCCTCCATCACACGGACACCGGACTCCCTTCCGTCACATGGACACCGGACTCCCATCCGTCACACGGACACCGGACTACCCTCCGTCACACAGACACCAGACTCCCCTCCGTCACATGGACACCGAACTCCCATCCGTCACACGGACACCGGACTACCCTCCGTCACACAGACACCAGACTCCCCTCCGTCACACGGACACCGGACTACCCTCCGTCACACGGACACCGGACTCGCCTCCGTAACGGAGAAACCAGCCTCCCCTCTGTCACACGGACACCGGACTCCCCTCCGTCACACGGAAACCAGACTCCCCTCCGTCACACGGACACCGGACTCCCCTCGGTCACCCGGACACCAGACTCCCCTCCGTCACGAAGAAACCAGCCTCCCCTCCATCACATGGACACCGGACTCCACTCCGTCACACGGACAACGGACTCCCCTCTGTCATGGAGAAACTGGCCTCCCCTCCGTCACATGGACAACGGACTCCCTTCTGTGGCACAGACACCAGACTCCCCTCCATCACACGGACACCGGACTCCCCTCTATCACACGGAAACCATCCTCCACTCCGTCACGGAGAAATCAGCCTCCCCTCCGTCACACGGACACCGGACAACCCTCCGTCACACGGACACCGGACTCCCCTCGGTCACCCGGACACCAGCCAACCCTCCATCACGGAGAAACCGGACTCCCCTCCGTCACGGAGAAACCAGCCTCCCGTCCGTCTCACGGACAGCGGACTCCCCTCCATCACACGGACACTGCCTCCCCTCCCTCACGGAGAAACCGGAGTCCCCTCCGTCACGAAGAAACCAGCCTCCCCTCCATCACATGGACACCGGACTCCCCTCCGTCACACGGACAACGGACTCCCCTCTGTCATGGAGAAACTGGCCTCCCCTCCGTCACATAGACAACGGACTCCCTTCTGTGGCACAGACACCAGATTCCCCTCCATCACACGGACACCGGACTCCCCTCCATCACACGGAAACCATCCTCCACTCCGTCACGGAGAAATCAGCCACCCCTCCGTCACACGGACACCGGACAACCCTCTGTCACACAGACACCTGCCTCCCCTCCGTCACAGAGAAACTGGACACCCCTCCATCATGGAGAAACCGGACTCCGCTCCATCAAACGGAAACCAGCCCTCCCTCCATCACAGAGAAACTGGCCTCCACTACGTCACATGGACACCGGACTCCCTTCTGTCACACGGAAACCAGCCTCCCCTCCGTCATGGAGACACCAGACTCCCCTCCGTCACACGGACACCAAACTCCCCTCTATCACACGGAAACCAGCCTCCCCTCCATCACGGAGAAACCAGCCTCCGCTCCGTCACGGAGAAACCAGCCTCCCCTCCGTCACACGGAAACCGGACCCCCGTCCGTCAGACGGAAACCAGCCTCCCCTCCGTCACGGAGAAACCAGCCTCCCCTCCGTCACACGGACACCGGACTCCCCTCCGTCACATGGACACCGGACTCCCCTCCGTCACACGGACACCTACCTCCCCTCCGTCACGGAGAAACTGGACTCCCCTCCGTCACACCGACACCAAACCCCTCTGTCACACGGACACCAGACTCCACTCCGTCACACGGACACGGGACTCCCCTCCGTCACACGGACAGGGGACTCCCCTCCGTCACGGAGAAACTGGACTCCCCTCCGTCACACCGACACCTGACCCCTCTGTCACACGGACACCAGACTCCACTCCGTCACGGAGAAACCGGACTCCCCTCCGTCACACGGACACCTGCCTCCCCTCGTCACGGAGAAACCGGACTCCTCTCCGTCACACGGAAACCGGCCTCCCCTCCGTCACACGGAAACCAGCCTACCCTCCGTCACGGAGAAACTGGCCTCCCCTCCGTCACGGAAAAACTGGCCTCCCCTCCGTCACGGAGAAACCGGACTCCCCTCCGTCACACGGACACCGGACTCCCCTCTGTCACACTGAAACCCGTCTCCCCTCTGTCACACTGAAACCGGTCTCCCCTCCGTCACACGAAACCGGACTCCCCTCCATCACACGGACACCGGACTCCCTTCCGTCACATGGACACCGGACTCCCCTCCGTCACACGGACACCGGACTCCCCTCCGTCACACAGACACCAGACTCCCCTCCGTCACACGGACAACGGACTCCCCTCTGTCACGGAGAAACCAGACTCCCCTCCATCACATGGACACCGGACTCCCCTCCGTCACACGGACAACGGACTCCCCTCTGTCACGGAGAAACCAGCCTCCCCTCCATCACAAGGACACCGGACTACCCTCCGTCACACGGACACCAGACTCCCCTCCGTCACACGGACACCGGACTACCCTCCGTCACACGGACACCGGACTCGCCTCCGTAACGGAGAAACCAGACTCCCCTCCGTCACGCAGAAACCGGACTCCGATCTGTCACACGGACACCGGACTCCCCTCCGTCACACGGAAACCAGCGTCCCCTTCGTCACGGAGAAACCAGCCTCCCCTCCGTCACACGGACACCGGACTCCCCTCGGTCACCCGGACACCAGCCTCCCCTCCGTCACGGAGAAAACAGCCTCCCGTCCGTCTCACGGACAGCGGACTCCCCTCCGTCACACGGAAACCGGACTCCCCATCGTCACACGGAAACAGGACTCCACTCTGTCACGGAGAAACAGGACTCCCCTCCGACACACAGACAACGGACTCCCCTCCGTCACGGAGAAACCGGAGTCCCCTCCGTCACGAAGAAACCAGACTCCCCTCCATCACATGGACACCGGACTCCCCTCCGTCACACGGACAACGGACTCCCCTCTGTCACGGAGAAACCAGACTCCCCTCCATCACAAGGACACCGGACAACCCTCCGTCACACAGACACCTGCCTCCCCTCCCTCACGGAGAAACCGGAGTCCCCTCCGTCACGAAGAAACCAGCCTCCCCTCCATCACATGGACACCGGACTCCCCTCCGTCACACGGACAACGGACTCCCCTCGGTCATGGAGAAACTGGCCTCCCCTCCGTCACATGGACAATGGACTCCCTTCTGTGGCACAGACACCAGACTCCCCTCCATCACACGGACACCGGACGCCCCTCCATCACACGGAAACCATCCTCCCCTCCGTCACGGAGAAATCAGCCTCCCCTCCGTCACACGGACACCGGACAACCTTCCGTCACACAGGCACCTGCCTCCCCTCCGTCATGGAGAAACCAACATCCCCTCTGTCACACGGAAACCAGCATCCCCTCCGTCACACGGACGCCGAACTCCCCTCGGTCACCCGGACACCAGCCTCCCCTCCGTTACGGAGAAACCGGACTCCCCTCCGTCACGAAGAAACCAGACTCCCCTCCATCACATGGACACCGGACTCCCCTCCGTCACACGGACAACGGACTCCCCTCTGTCACGGAGAAACCAGCCTCCCCTCCATCAAAAGGACACCGGACAACCCTCCGTCACACAGACACCTGCCTCCCCTCCCTCACGGAGAAACCGGAGTCCCCTCCGTCACGAAGAAACCAGCCTCCCCTCCATCACATGGACACCGGACTCCCCTCCGTCACACGGACAACGGACTCCCCTCTGTCATGGAGAAACTGGCCTCCCCTCCGTCACATGGACAACGGACTCCCTTCTGTGGCACAGACACCAGATTCCCCTCCATCACACGGACACCGGACTCCCCTCCATCACACGGAAACCATCCTCCACTCCGTCACGGAGAAATCAGCCTCCCCTCCGTCACACGGACTCCGGACAACCCTCCGTCACACAGACACCTGCCTCCCCTCCATCACAGAGAAACTGGACACCCCTCCATCATGGAGAAACCGGACTCCGCTCCATCAAACGGAAACCAGCCCTCCCTCCATCACAGAGAAACTGGCCTCCACTACGTCACACGGTCACCGGACTCCCTTCTGTCACACGGAAACCAGCCTCCCCTCCGTCATGGAGACACCAGTCTCCACTCTGTCACACGGACACCAAACTGCCCTCTATCACACGGAAACCAGCCTCCCCTCCATCACGGAGAAACCAGCCTCCCCTCCGTCACACGGACACCGGACTCCCCTCCGAAACATGGACACCGGACTCCCCTCCGTCACACCGACACCAAACCCCTCTGTCACACGGACACCAGACTCCACTCCGTCACACGGACACGGGACTCCCCTCCGTCACACGGACAGGGGACTCCCCTCCGTCACGGAGAAACCGGACTCCCCTCCGTCACACGGACACCTGCCTCCCCTCGTCACGGAGAAACCGGACTCCTCTCCGTCACACGGAAACCGGCCTCCCCTCCGTCACACGGAAACCAGCCTACCCTCCGTCACGGAGAAACTGGCCTCCCCTCCGTCACGGAGAAACTGGCCTCCCCTCCGTCACGGAGGAACCGGACTCCCCTCCGTCACACGGACACCGGACTCCCCTCTGTCACACTGAAACCGGTCTCCCCTCTGTCACACTGAAACCGGTCTCCCCTCCGTCACACGAAACCGGACTCCCCTCCATCACACGGACACCGGACTCCCTTCCGTCACATGGACACCGGACTCCCCTCCGTCACACGGACACCGGACTCCCCTCCGTCACACAGACACCAGACTCCCCTCCGTCACACGGACACCGGACTACCCTCCGTCACACGGACACCAGACTCCCCTCCGTCACACGGACACCGGACTACCCTCCGTCACACGGACACCGGACTCGCCTCCGTAACGGAGAAACCAGACTCCCCTCCGTCACGCAGAAACCGGACTCCGATCTGTCACACGGACACCGGACTCCCCTCCGTCACACGGAAACCAGCGTCCCCTTCGTCACACGGACACCGGACTCCCCTCGGTCACCCGGACACCAGCCTCCCCTCCGTCACGGAGAAACCAGCCTCCCGTCCGTCTCACGGACAGCGGACTCCCCTCCGTCACACGGAAACTGGACTCCCCATCGTCACACGGAAACAGGACTCCACTCTGTCACGGAGAAACAGGACTCCCCTCCGACACACAGACAACGGACTCCCCTCCGTCACGGAGAAACCGGAGTCCCCTCCGTCACGAAGAAACCAGACTCCCCTCCATCACATGGACACCGGACTCCTCTCCGTCACACGGACAACGGACTCCCCTCTGTCACGGAGAAACCAGCCTCCCCTCCATCACAAGGACACCGGACAACCCTCCGTCACACAGACACCTGCCTCCCCTCCCTCACGGAGAAACCGGAGTCCCCTCCGTCACGAAGAAACCAGCCTCCCCTCCATCACATGGACACCGGACTCCCCTCCGTCACACGGACAACGGACTCCCCTCGGTCATGGAGAAACTGGCCTCCCCTCCGTCACATGGACAACGGACTCCCTTCTGTGGCACAGACACCAGACTCCCCTCCATCACACGGACACCGGACGCCCCTCCATCACACGGAAACCATCCTCCCCTCCGTCACGGAGAAATCAGCCTCCCCTCCGTCACACGGACACCGGACAACCTTCCGTCACACAGGCACCTGCCTCCCCTCCGTCATGGAGAAACCAACATCCCCTCTGTCACACGGAAACCAGCATCCCCTCCGTCACACGGACGCCGAACTCCCCTCGGTCACCCGGACACCAGCCTCCCCTCCGTTACGGAGAAACCGGACTCCCCTCCGTCACGAAGAAACCAGACTCCCCTCCATCACATGGACACCGGACTCCCCTCCGTCACACGGACAACGGACTCCCCTCTGTCACGG
Source organism: Hypanus sabinus (assembly GCF_030144855.1). Lineage (NCBI taxonomy): Eukaryota > Metazoa > Chordata > Chondrichthyes > Myliobatiformes > Dasyatidae > Hypanus > Hypanus sabinus. Next base: position 5,795 of record NW_026780362.1, on the reverse strand, counting down.
AGAAACCAGCCTCCCCTCCATCACAAGGACACCGGACAACCCTCCGTCACACAGACACCTGCCTCCCCTCCCTCACGGAGAAACCGGAGTCCCCTCCGTCACGAAGAAACCAGCCTCCCCTCCATCACATGAACACCGGACTCCGCTCCATCAAACGGAAACCAGCCCTCCCTCCATCACAGAGAAACTGGCCTCCACTACGTCACACGGACACCGGACTCCCTTCTGTCACACGGAAACCAGCCTCCCCTCCGTCATGGACACACCAGACACCCCTCCGTCACACGGACACCAAACTCCCCTCTATCACACGGAAACCAGCCTCCCCTCCATCACGGAGAAACCAGCCTCCGCTCCGTCACGGAGAAACCAGCCTCCCCTCCGTCACACGGAAACCGGACTCCCGTCCGTCAGACGGAAACCAGCCTCCCCTCCGTCACGGAGAAACCAGCCTCCCCTCCGTCACACAGACACCGGACTCCCCTCCGTCACATGGACACCGGACTCCCCTCCGTCACACGGACACCTACCTCCCCTCCGTCACGGAGAAACTGGACTCCCCTCCGTCACACCGACACCAAACCCCTCTGTCACACGGACACCAGACTCCACTCCGTCACACGGACACGGGACTCCCCTCCGTCACACGGACAGGGGACTCCCCTCCGTTTCGGAGATACCAGACTCCCCTCCGTCACACGGACACCAAACTGCCCTCTATCACACGGAAACCAGCCTCCCCTCCATCACGGAGAAACCAGCCTCCCCTCCGTCACACGGACACCGGACTCCCCTCCGTCACATGGACACCGGACTCCCCTCCGTCACACCGACACCAAACCCCTCTGTCACACGGACACCAGACTCCACTCCGTCACACGGACACGGGACTCCCCTCCGTCACACGGACAGGGGACTCCCCTCCGTCACGGAGAAACCGGACTCCCCTCCGTCACACGGACACCTGCCTCCCCTCGTCACGGAGAAACCGGACTCCTCTCCGTCACACGGAAACCGGCCTCCCCTCCGTCACACGGAAACCAGCCTACCCTCCGTCACGGAGAAACTGGCCTCCCCTCCGTCACGGAGAAACTGGCCTCCCCTCCGTCACGGAGAAACCGGACTCCCCTCCGTCACACGGACACCGGACTCCCCTCTGTCACACTGAAACCAGTCTCCCCTCCGTCACACGAAACCGGACTCCCCTCCATCACACGGACACCGGACTCCCTTCCGTCACATGGACACCGGACTCCCCTCCGTCACACGGACACCGGACTCCCCTCCGTCACACAGACACCAGACTCCCCTCCGTCACACGGACACCGGACTTCCCTCCGTCACACGGACACCGGACTACCCTCCGTCACACGGACACCGGACTCGCCTCCGTAACGGAGAAACCAGACTCCCCTCCGTCACGCAGAAACCGGACTCCGATCTGTCACATGGACACCGGACTCCCCTCCGTCACACGGAAACCAGCGTCCCCTTCGTCACGGAGAAACCAGCCTCCCCTCCGTCACACGGACACCGGACTCCCCTCAGTCACCCGGACACCAGCCTCCCCTCCGTCACGGAGAAACCAGCCTCCCGTCCGTCTCACGGACAGCGGACTCCCCTCCGTCACACGGAAACCGGACTCCCCATCGTCACACGGAAACAGGACTCCACTCTGTCACGGAGAAACAGGACTCCCCTCCGACACACAGACAACGGACTCCCCTCCGTCACGGAGAAACCGGAGTCCCCTCCGTCACGAAGAAACCAGACTCCCCTCCATCACATGGACACCGGACTCCTCTCCGTCACACGGACAACGGACTCCCCTCTGTCACGGAGAAACCGGAGTCCCCTCCGTCACGAAGAAACCAGCCTCCCCTCCATCACATGGACACCGGACTCCCCTCCGTCACACGGACAACGGACTCCCCTCGGTCATGGAGAAACTGGCCTCCCCTCCGTCACATGGACAACGGACTCCCTTCTGTGGCACAGACACCAGACTCCCCTCCATCACACGGACACCGGACGCCCCTCCATCACACGGAAACCATCCTCCCCTCCGTCACGGAGAAATCAGCCTCCCCTCCGTCACACGGACACCGGACAACCTTCCGTCACACAGGCACCTGCCTCCCCTCCGTCATGGAGAAACCAACATCCCCTCTGTCACACGGAAACCAGCATCCCCTCCGTCACACGGACGCCGAACTCCCCTCGGTCACCCGGACACCAGCCTCCCCTCCGTTACGGAGAAACCGGACTCCCCTCCGTCACGAAGAAACCAGACTCCCCTCCATCACATGGACACCGGACTCCCCTCCGTCACACGGACAACGGACTCCCCTCTGTCACGGAGAAACCAGCCTCCCCTCCATCACAAGGACACCGGACAACCCTCCGTCACACAGACACCTGCCTCCCCTCCCTCACGGAGAAACCGGAGTCCCCTCCGTCACGAAGAAACCAGCCTCCCCTCCATCACATGAACACCGGACTCCCCTCCGTCACACGGACAACGGACTCCCCTCTGTCATGGAGAAACTGGCCTCCCCTCCGTCACATGGACAACGGACTCCCTTCTGTGGCACAGACACCAGACTCCCCTCCATCACACGGACACCGGACGCCCCTCCATCACACGGAAACCATCCTCCCCTCCGTCACGGAGAATTCAGCCTCCCCTCCGTCACACGGACACCGGACAACCCTCCGTCACACGGACACCGGACTCCCCTCGGTCACCCGGACACCAGCCTCCCCTCCATCACGGAGAAACCGGACTCCCCTCCGTCACGGAGAAACCAGCCTCCCGTCCGTCTCACGGACAGCGGACTCCCCTCCATCACACGGACACTGCCTCCCCTCCCTCACGGAGAAACCGGAGTCCCCTCCGTCACGAAGAAACCAGCCTCCCCTCCATCACATGGACACCGGACTCCCCTCCGTCACACGGACAACGGACTCCCCTCTGTCATGGAGAAACTGGCCTCCCCTCCGTCACATAGACAACGGACTCCCTTCTGTGGCACAGACACCAGATTCCCCTCCATCACACGGACACCAGACTCCCCTCCATCACACGGAAACCATCCTCCACTCCGTCACGGAGAAATCAGCCACCCCTCCGTCACACGGACACCGGACAACCCTCTGTCACACAGACACCTGCCTCCCCTCCGTCACAGAGAAACTGGACACCCCTCCATCATGGAGAAACCGGACTCCGCTCCATCAAACGGAAACCAGCCCTCCCTCCATCACAGAGAAACTGGCCTCCACTACGTCACACGGACACCGGACTCCCTTCTGTCACACCGAAACCAGCCTCCCCTCCGTCATGGAGACACCAGACTCCCCTCCGTCACACGGACACCAAACTGCCCTCTATCACACGGAAACCAGCCTCCCCTCCATCACGGAGAAACCAGCCTCCGCTCCGTCACGGAGAAACCAGTCTCCCCTCCGTCACACGGAAACCGGACTCCCGTCCGTCAGACGGAAACCAGCCTCCCCTCCGTCACGGACAGGGGACTCCCCTCCGTCACGGAGAAACTGGACTCCCCTCCGTCACACCGACACCTGACCCCTCTGTCACACGGACACCAGACTCCACTCCGTCACGGAGAAACCGGACTCCCCTCCGTCACACGGACACCTGCCTCCCCTCGTCACGGAGAAACCGGACTCCTCTCCGTCACACGGAAACCGGCCTCCCCTCCGTCACACGGAAACCAGCCTACCCTCCGTCACGGAGAAACTGGCCTCCCCTCCGTCACGGAGAAACTGGCCTCCCCTCCGTCACGGAGAAACCGGACTCCCCTCCGTCACACGGACACCGGACTCCCCTCTGTCACACTGAAACCGGTCTCCCCTCTGTCACACTGAAACCGGTCTCCCCTCCGTCACACGAAACCGGACTCCCCTCCATCACACGGACACCGGACTCCCTTCCGTCACATGGACACCGTACTCCCCTCCGTCACACGGACACCGGACTCCCCTCCGTCACACAGACACCAGACTCCCCTCCGTCACACGGACACCGGACTACCCTCCGTCACACGGACACCAGACTCCCCTCCGTCACACGGACACCGGACTACCCTCCGTCACACGGACACCGGACTCGCCTCCGTAACGGAGAAACCAGACTCCCCTCCGTCACGCAGAAACCGGACTCCGATCTGTCACACGGACACCGGACTCCCCTCCGTCACACGGAAACCAGCGTCCCCTTCGTCACGGAGAAACCAGCCTCCCCTCCGTCACACGGACACCGGACTCCCCTCGGTCACCCGGACACCGGACTCCCCATCGTCACACGGAAACAGGACTCCACTCTGTCACGGAGAAACAGGACTCCCCTCCGACACACAGACAACGGACTCCCCTCCGTCACGGAGAAACCGGAGTCCCCTCCGTCACGAAGAAACCAGACTCCCCTCCATCACATGGACACCGGACTCCCCTCCGTCACACGGACAACGGACTCCCCTCTGTCACGGAGAAACCAGCCTCCCCTCCATCACAAGGACACCGGACAACCCTCCGTCACACAGACACCTGCCTCCCCTCCCTCACGGAGAAACCGGAGTCCCCTCCGTCACGAAGAAACCAGCCTCCCCTCCATCACATGGACACCGGACTCCCCTCCGTCACACGGACAACGGACTCCCCTCGGTCATGGAGAAACTGGCCTCCCCTCCGTCACATGGACACCGGACTCCCCTCCGTCACATGGACACCGGACTCCCCTCCGTCACACCGACACCAAACCCCTCTGTCACACGGACACCAGACTCCACTCCGTCACACGGACACGGGACTCCCCTCCGTCACACGGACAGGGGACTCCCCTCCGTCACGGAGAAACCGGACTCCCCTCCGTCACACGGACACCTGCCTCCCCTCGTCACGGAGAAACCGGACTCCTCTCCGTCACACGGAAACCGGCCTCCCCTCCGTCACACGGAAACCAGCCTACCCTCCGTCACGGAGAAACTGGCCTCCCCTCCGTCACGGAGAAACTGGCCTCCCCTCCGTCACGGAGAAACCGGACTCCCCTCCGTCACACGGACACCGGACTCCCCTCTGTCACACTGAAACCAGTCTCCCCTCCGTCACACGAAACCGGACTCCCCTCCATCACACGGACACCGGACTCCCTTCCGTCACATGGACACCGGACTCCCCTCCGTCACACGGACACCGGACTCCCCTCCGTCACACAGACACCAGACTCCCCTCCGTCACACGGACACCGGACTTCCCTCCGTCACACGGACACCGGACTACCCTCCGTCACACGGACACCGGACTCGCCTCCGTAACGGAGAAACCAGACTCCCCTCCGTCACGCAGAAACCGGACTCCGATCTGTCACATGGACACCGGACTCCCCTCCGTCACACGGAAACCAGCGTCCCCTTCGTCACGGAGAAACCAGCCTCCCCTCCGTCACACGGACACCGGACTCCCCTCAGTCACCCGGACACCAGCCTCCCCTCCGTCACGGAGAAACCAGCCTCCCGTCCGTCTCACGGACAGCGGACTCCCCTCCGTCACACGGAAACCGGACTCCCCATCGTCACACGGAAACAGGACTCCACTCTGTCACCGAGAAACAGGACTCCCCTCCGACACACAGACAACGGACTCCCCTCCGTCACGGAGAAACCGGAGTCCCCTCCGTCACGAAGAAACCAGACTCCCCTCCATCACATGGACACCGGACTCCTCTCCGTCACACGGACAACGGACTCCCCTCTGTCACGGAGAAACCGGAGTCC